>NC_136500.1:146369617-146439617 GCF_053919585.1 Euprymna scolopes | reverse complement strand
GAGCAAATTAGGCACAAGGCCGATTTTTAAAGTGAGGATTGAAGGGGAAATGGGGACCAACTCCCCGGGGAGTAGGGGAGCTGGATAATGACAATTGGTATGAAGGGTTGCCCCTACATTGACCAAGGTCTTATACATGGAGTTTCCCCCCACATATGGTTTTTGCTTGCAGTATCTGCCGGAACAGATACTACACTTTGAGATATTAAATCCTTTATTCATGTTAAAAATACATTGAAAATCAACAATGAACAAAAAATTTAGGCACATGGCCAACTACACTTTGATCTTGACCTGAAGGCCAAGGACTGTGTTTGGATGTTTTGATGGCAGTATTGATATCAATAACTCTTGTTTGTTGGCGGATCCAGTTGTTTGTCTTTCTGTCTTGTAGAGTGATGCCTCTATCTTCGTGCTATTGCCAATATTTCACTTTGGCAAGTCATCGGGGCCCATATCTCATTACTGTAGATAATCACAGCTAGTATATATTTATTGAAGAGCTTTCACTCTGATTGCCATAGTTGCTTTTTGGCTTCTTGTGATATTATCCACTTTCCCAAAAGCTGCCATTCCCAATGCTATCCTTCTCTTTATCTCTTAGAGTGGATGCTGATTAGAATGTCATTTTGTTCCTGAGAAGAGTGTGACATCAGTACTACATCATCAGCAAAGATGAGATGTGACAGGTGTTTTCCATTGATGTTGACTCCTCTACATCCCATCGCATCCTGGGGACAGGCTGTGAAGAGTTTTGGTGAGATGTTGTCATCTTATCTTGCTCCACTCTCCAGCTTCATCTTGTTGCTGTCATGATGGAGCTTTAAAGTAGAGGAAGCCCCATTGTTCAGGTCTTTCAGCAAGGTGATGTATGTAGAGTCAATTCCCTGGTTCTCAAGGGCAGTCAACAATGGATATCATATCTCCTAAAAAGCCAGACGAATTCTCACGAGAATGAAACGCAGTACATTCTGTGTAGCTTAATTGCCATATATATTTTTATAACTTACTATATATATACATATATATATATATATATATATACTTGTTTATTGTGTTTATTGTTATATAAACATGCTCACATCTCGCTGCTACAAATAGCCACTTGTTTCAATCAAACAACAGATATCATCAGGCAGCGACTTGACTATTCAAAAGTTCAATGAGCATGTTTATATAACAATAAACAAGTATTATCAGCTCTTTTTATTGAGCACTATCTAACAACCTCGCTGAATTCATTAGTCCATTACTTTTGAATAAAAAAACCCGAGTATATATATATATATATATATATATATATATACACACACACAGTAGAACCTTGGGATATGGTAGCCCCAGGATACGTTTTTTTTCAGACTACAATGTGCAATACTATGTTTTTCCAACCTCTGGTTATGGTATGTGCCCCACCTTACGGTGTTATTTATAATGTTATTTGATTATATGCATGTGTATTATATACTGTACTGTAATTTGTTACTAATTTTTAATATGTATAAAATACTGCTTAGGCCCCTATCATGCGGTGATTTCACCTTATGATTCCTACCTCAGAACAGATTAATCCTGTATTCTGGGGTTCTACTGTATATATAATGCTCCTCGTCTTGAGTTGAGCATATTGAGAAATGATACACGAATTACCATTAGCGTATATAAGCGACGCTCTTTGTGTAAACAAATTGAGCGGAGGTATTTCGGATGATGTCAAAACATCGTTAAACTCACTAATCACTTAGCAGCCGCCAATAGCGTAATGGTTAGGAGCTTTGACTGTCGTACAGACGGTCGGGTTTCAATCCTGGTAGTTGCCTGTCTATCTGCACTGATGAGCTGTGAAACAGCGAAACAGTACTGTATGTGGATGACTATATATATATATATATATATATATATATATTCGGGGGGATACCATCTGCTTCCATCACTCTCCACAGGGTACCGCGGTCGACCGAGTCAAAAGCGGCAGCGAAGTCGATAAAGCATACGATTGTACTCTGCTGGTAGCACCAGTGCTGTTCCAAGGCTCGCCTCAGCGTGAATATTTGGTCGACGCATCCGCGGCCAGATCAGAATCCGCATTGGTTAGGACGAGTCCTTCTGTCCCTTTCGTATTGAAACCGTCTCAGAATGAGGATAGTGAAGACTTTGGCAGCGACATCTATAAGGCTGATGCCTCTGTAGTTACTACATGTCCGTTTGTCACCCTTCTTAAAAAAGGGAAGAAGGATGGCGTCACTCCAATCTTGGGGAATCTCCCCACTATTCCAAATCTCAGAAATCAGCTGGTGTAGGCGAGGGGTTAATTCATCGATTCTGGTCTTGTAGACCTCAGCCGGGATACCGTCCTCGCCTGGAGCTTTGTTATTCTTCAACTTGGCAATGACGGCTCTGATTTCTTCATGGCTGGGGGTATCCGACGAGTAATCATAGAGATCTGCAGCAGTGGGGGTGTTTTGACCTGGTATTGTAGGTGGAGGCTGGTGGTTCAGGAGTTCATGGAAGTGCTCGTGCCACCGATCCAATCGTGCGTTTAGCTCAGTAATGATTTCACCTCCACTGTTGTGGATGGATTCGCTCACGGATGACCTCGTCTGTGTGCTGGACTTCAATAGTTGATATAACTTGCGGGAGTCCCCTACCGAGGCCGCATGTTCCATGTCAGTTGCGATATTGTGCCAGTAAACATTGCGGTCGTTGCGGGCAGAGTGCGTTGTTTCTCAGCGAAGGCGACGATAGTTGGCATCTCCGTTGAGTCTGGCACGTTTAGCCTCCTCACCCAATTTCACCGTTCGACTTGAGATCCAGTCCTTTTGACGACACTTTGTGAAACCCACGGTGTTGGCCGCTGCTTCAGTGACGTCCTTTTTGAGTGCTTTCCATATATCTTCCACCGATTCTTCTGGTTGTAAACCATTGAATCGGTTGCGTAGGTCCAGTTGAAACTGAGTCGCAGTGCCGTCCACTTTCAGCTTTGTGATATCAAGACGTTTTTGACGAGAAACGTGTTTGTTGGCCTTTAGTCGCATTGTGAGCTTGGCTCTAACAAGGACATGATCCGATCCATGGGTATTTCCTGTTTCAGCACCTCTGTAAGCGCGGCAGTCACGCATATTGCTTACTCAACTTGATCAAGGCCTACTACCATCGGACTCGCACGCGTGTCCGCTGTTATGGCCAGGACTCCTCTTTCTTCAACGTCAGCAGTGGTGTCCGCCAGGGATGCGCGCTCTCGCCCATCCTTTTCAATTACGCCATTGATTGGATCATGGAACAGGCGCTGCCTGGGTATCCTGGCGTCGTGGTGGGGCGTAACTTTCATCTTACCGATTTGGACTACGCGGACGATATTGCGGTTCTCGGGGAGAGCTACAAAGACATACAGATGGTGCTGAACCGAATCCAGGAGAAGGCAGCTGCCATCGGCATGAGAATCAACGCCAGAAAGATGAAGATTCTATCGGCTGGCATCCCCCAAGCAGAAAGATCCTCCGTCACTCTCAACGGGGAAACCCTCGAGGAGACGGATAGCTTCAAATACCTGAGCTGCACGTTCATTGGTACCGGTCAAGGCATGAATGAGATTGAAACGCGCATTAATGCCGCACGAGCTGCCTTTTGTCGACTCCAAAGGCGATTATGGTCACGGCCTGAAATACGTCTGAGGACAAAAATACGAATCTACCAGGCCCTCGTCCGCTCAATACTTTTGTATGGATGTGAGACCTGGCCCATACGGAAAGCGGATCTGCGACACGTAGAAGTTTTCGACCACTACAATCTCCGCCGCATTCTCCATGTCCGTCCCTTGGATTTCGTCGCCAACAAAGAAGTCCGGCGTCGCTGCAATCTCCAGGCAATTACTGACCTACTGCGGGCCCGACGCCTTCGATGGTTCAGCCATGCCTCTCGCCGTGATGCAGGGGTCTTTATCCACGAGGCTATCTCCCCACGTCCTCTACCCGGCTGGAAAAAACGTGTCGGTGGCCAGCTAAGAACGTGGCTCGGGACTATCAAAACCGACGCTGAACTTATTTCGGGCCCGCTCATCTATGGCCTGTCTCGTTGGAGACGTGACTGGCTGTTGCTCACTCGGGATCTTGCCTCCGATCGCTGGGCTTGGGCCGCAGCGGTACGAGATGTGCATCTTCATGAAGCCGACTCAACTCCTCCAGGGTGAATGTCGTTTCAAGTACAAGTATATATATATATAAAAATAAAAAATAATTTTTTTTATTCATCCAGCCTTGACAGACGTGTTTTAAATTTTATCTCCAGTGCTTTTGGAATTTACCAATTGGATTGAAATTTTAAATTCGACCGTTTTGGATTTACCATTTTTGGATTTTTACCCTTCACCAGACTATCCATTCATGTGAAATCTTTTTATCATTTTTCTTTTGCCTCCTGTTCCCCTTACCTCACGCTTTTTTTTAACCGAGTAAGATCTTTGACTTACTTGTAGTTTCATTAAATACTTTTATATGCAAAATCCGATCTTGCATTTTGCTAATTCCTGCCCTCTGATGAGAAGGAGAGTATTTCTTCAAAACTCCGCGGATTAAGGACTATCCACTTATCTTGTGCTCCCTTTTTTAAAATTAAATATGTTTTTAACTCTTTTTCAAGATATCTTTTAACATGTTTTATTAATCATATATATATATATATATATATATATATATTCACTGTTTATTCACCCCAAACAAGGCACAGTTCCACTAAGTTGTAAGGGGCGACCTCAGTCTTGACTATGGATATCCACCATAGGTAGCTGCGCGCAAATTTTTTGTGGCATACTGCGCAATTTACAATCACACCTCTCGTGAGTTAACATTGTTGAATACCAGTGGCAAGTGGCTGAAATACTAGTATATATATATATATATATATATATATATATGTAATTTTATTTTAGCCGCTTTTAAGTATAAGGGATTCTATGCATTGGTTGATTCATATATATATATATATATATATATATATATATACTGCCCGGTTGTTTGTAGGTGTGTAAAAAAAAAAAAAGTGGTAGTAGGGAAGTAGGCTCGAACCCGTACCGCAAAGGAGGAAAAGAATGGGGGGAAAAAAACCTGATGTCTTTGCTGTTACGACCATCGCCAAACCGGAAGTGACATAGGTTTACATTAAGGCTAGACAATCGAAAAGAGAGGATGACTTTCAAAAATATCGGCGAAAAAAGCGACCCCCCCCCCCTGTAGATAAGTACCCAGTTGAAGGTGAAGATATTAATGTTTTTAGCCAATTTTTCGATATTTGTCATCTGAAATGTTGAACTTCAAAACAATACTGATCTTGTAAAAACCCGTCGCCTCTGTCAAAAGTTTTAGGCAGACATGCAAACATACATACAATTATATATTGGTAACTAAAAATTTTTGAACCAAACCGATTAAAAAGCTTGTCATATCTCTGAATACCCTTTATTTAAAATTTCAAATGTTTAGACCAGAAATTGTCTGAGTAATTTGGTAGAGACCGCAGAGGTCAAATTTTTTTTAACTTTGACCCCTATTAACATTTATTGTTTTGGGCTCAAATCAAGTTATTAAGTTAGATCCATGTCCCAGGAACCTATATCTAAAATTTCAAGTGTTTATACTTCAAATTGGCAGAGAATTTTGGTAGAGTTCTCAAAGGTCAAATCGTTGAACTTTGACCCCTTAACAGCCGATTACAAAGATCTTCCCAAATCTTAGTAGCCAGCATATCAAATTTCGAGTCTGTAGACTGAAAATTGACAGAGTTATTGTGTAGGGAAATGAACACAGACAGACAGACACTTTCACTTATAAAAATATATATATAGGTTTAGGACGAGTGGAAACTGAGATAAGTAGAGATCACATACGATGCCTAGAATTCCCAAATGGTCATCCATCTGGTATTAACCAGGCTCAATGTTGCTTAACTGCAGTGATCTGACAAGAACTGGTGTGTCAACATGATTGTGCCGTACATGGCATAATCACGTTTATGCTAAGGGCCTACTATTTGGGACCATTGGGACCAGATTTGCCGGGATACTATGTAAGAAGTTGAGAAGCGAGATGCCTGTTCACATTAGACTTGAACTTCTGCATGTCAGTCCAGTCCAGGAAGTAGGAGCCTGGGAGGGAATTCCATAGTCTAGCAGTTTGAGGAAAGAAGATATTCGAGTAGAAGGTTTTATGCCATCTAGGGATCTCTACAGTGCAGGGGTGGGATTTTGTTGCCTGTCTGGTTTGTTGGAGGTATTTATGTTGTGGGGTACTAGTGCTTACCACATTTCGGCAATAGGGTAGTTACGTCGGGAAGTATTTCGGCAATGGGATAGTGCAGGACCTATTAGGTTGGCGACTCTTTTTGGAACCCTATTTTAGGAGTGGCAGATGCACCAGCCAAGATGTGACAACAGTAATACTCAATACATGGGCGAATAGTGGCTTTGTAGAGATACAGGATACTCTCAGGTGTGAGTAACCTTCTTGCACGGTAGAGAGAGCCCACCTTGTTCCAATTCATGTTGATTGTGAATGGTTAAGCCTAGGAGCATGAGGGAAGTACTTTAAGGTAGTTTACCACTATATTTAAAATAAAAGTTTACATATGATATGAAAACATACAATGTTTGTTAATATTTTTAGAATGCTTGTAAAACAAATGTGTTTCACTGATTGAAATTTTAAAGAAGTCTGAGTGGATAAAATCGTAAAGAAAACTCGTACATTCAACTACACAAATTATATTCGATCAAAAGTTGTTAATGATTTGTTTTTCATTGTAGAAAGAAAGTTCATTGAAAATATTAAACTGAATAAGTTTATACATTTGCTTTTGATGTGCAGGCGATAACGAGAAAAGTTAATGAGTTGTGTGTACATGTGTGTTATTGCCTCTGTGTGTGTGTATGCTTATGACTGTTTATATGTGTGAGTTAAGAAAGCAACCCCAATCACAACAGAGGAACGAAGGTGGTTTAGGGAAGTTCTGTGGTGGATTTTGTGCTCAACTGTTTATTAAACGAAAAAAATCTGACTTTTTATGGATTCAGGGTGGATTAAAACTGCAAATTTTATGAATGAAAAGAAATACATTTGAATGTTTATTTATTTATTTGTTTTTAATTAATTCAGGTGCGCGTATACACAGAAACCATTTTAAGCATTTTCATTCTGGAAACTGAAGAATAAACTTTGGTAGCCACAACTGAATAAAACAAAACTGACCAACTCAAAGTGATCGGATTGACATTTTTTTTATTCCTGCTTCTTTTCTTCTTTATTTTTCTTCTTTATATAATAAAGTAAAGTCAGTTGAATGTTTGATTTTTTGTCATCGATACGTTCCTACAAAATCAGTATCTTATTCTGAATAGCCATTTTATTTTGTTAAGCGTTCGTCCATGTTCTTAGCAACAATAAAATGTAATTTGAGTTAATTCCTTTCAGAAAATAATTTATCCACTCAAATTTATTTTCCTACATCCGCCATATTATTTAAAAGGGAGATAACTATGTATTCGTCCGTTAAGACTTGCTTTGAAATAAAAATACAGCATAGTTTTCAAAAAAGCAAAACAAATTGCAAATAAATAAGTATCAGCTATATTTTAAGTTTTTTATGATGTACTAGTTGTATATACCCAGTGTTG
Source organism: Euprymna scolopes (assembly GCF_053919585.1). Classification (NCBI taxonomy): domain Eukaryota; kingdom Metazoa; phylum Mollusca; class Cephalopoda; order Sepiida; family Sepiolidae; genus Euprymna; species Euprymna scolopes. The sequence goes on along the minus strand of NC_136500.1, from coordinate 146,431,957 downwards.
CCCGGTCAAACATATTGCCAGGCAGAGGAATTAGTCACATACTATTTAAGATACATTGAATATCCTAACTTGTTATGAAAAGTGAGCAGATGTTGGATTTAGGGAAGCATAAAACACATCCGTCTTGGTCTATGAAAATCAAATGCAAAGTAACTTTCATAGTTTAAAGGGGAAATAACTTAAATAGCTTAAATAAAAAAGCTTACTTCCAGTTTTAAACACAACTGTTGTCAGCTATTAATAATTGAAAATAAATTGAATTAAATATAAATTAAATTAAAAGTAAATATAAATGAATCAACTTTAAACAGTATTTCTAAATAGAACAATTAACACGATTATTTTACAACAAACAATTTATAACATGGAAATAATTAAAATAGATTTTCTTTAATGTAATATGCATGTAGATTTCTTTTGAATACATAGTACATATAGAAATTATATATATATATATGGAATAAAAGTGTACATAAGTCCGTTTTGTGAAATATCAGCACATAAATCTATATATAAAAAAGTGAAAATGTGTGTGTGTGTGTGCATTTTTTTCTGTATGTCTGCCAAAGGCTTTTCTCGCCGGGCTCATCGGGAGGGAGGTTTTTTTTGTTTTTTTACATAGGCGTCACCACTTATCAAGGCCGATAGGCCACTCAAGGATAAGTCGCGTCTAGATTTATTTACATCGAGGGAGCTTACTATTTCTTAGAACTTGTTATATACCGTCTAAATAATAATATCTAAGATTTGCAAACGCGCGTCGCGTCTAGATTTATTTACATCGAATTTTAGAAAATTCTTGCTATTTTAGCTTCTCTCGAGTGTGTTCGGCTTTTTAGTATAAAGTGAAACTAAGTTGAAACTGTGATCGGTTCCCGGCTTTCATCACGGGAACATCCAGAAAGCAATCAGCTTTTGATTAATGTGAGGGAAACCTTATATCAGACAATTGCTATTCGATTGGACACTCCCCTTTAAATGGGGAGTTGGTTCCCCCCCCCAAACATCTTGGGGAAACAAAACCAGAAAAACTACCTTGCAGCCAAAGTTGGGTAAACAAACCCAAAATTCACTCAGTCTATGGCGTGATATTTGACCTCATTAAATCCACACACCTTGCAATTGTTTTTAATCCTTAAATTGAAACGTTTTTCACTTACTCTCCCTTGTTGGCCTAGCGGTAACATGTCATGTTTTGATAACCAAGCTCTGATCCCCATCTGGCATCAATTGAAATGGATGGCTCTCGTCTAGGGGAGGCCCCATGTTTTGATAAGCTTCTGGGTTTGACCTTTACTCCTGACCTGAAATGGAACACGTACATCAAGTCTATTGCAAAGGTAGCTGGAAAAATGGTAGGATTCTTTTACCGCTCCAGAAGATATCTCACTGCTGATGCAATTCTCTATCTATATAAAAGCCAAGTACGTCCAAGGATGGAGTATTGCTGCCACATCTGGGCAGGAGCTGCTAAAAACAGCCTATCCTGCCTTGACAGAGTACAAAATAGGCTTTGTGGTTTAGTGGGAGATGCTCTTTTCTCTTCCCTGCAACCTTTCTCCCACATCGTTACTTCCATGGCAAGTGCTTTTATCGTTACTTCCATGGCAAGTGCTCGTCTGAGCTCCAATCTCTGGTCCCCTCTTGCCAATCTTTCACAATAAACACCCGTCATCATTATATTCATACTTCGCCAATTTTGTTTTGATCTACCCCTCCCCAACACATACACCTCCAAACACCCAGGCATCCCTGCTAGTCTATATATAAGGCAAAATGTGTGTATGTATGTATGTATGTTCGCTTTTTGTGTATGTCTGCAAAAGGCTTTTTTCAACATGATTCTCGGTCAGCTCCCTCATTCTTAAAACTTTTTATATCGCGTCTAAATCATAATTACTATGACTTAACAATGGGGGTCGCATGTGTATTTAATTTGCCTGACTTTTACCAGCTCGCAGCGTCTTCGAAAAGCGAATGATCTGGCTTGCAGCGCAAAACTAGGTCAGATATCACACCACTTCCTTGCACCTGTTTATTTTGCTTCATAAACATTCACATAACGCCCTTATCAGTTCTATTCCATCGTGGCCAAGATGGTTAGGTGTCTGGCTTTTTCCCCCTTTTGTTTCCACTTTCGCATCAAGGCTTCAGGGTTCAATCCCACCTTCCTACTAAAACTTTTTTTTAACACATACACCTGCTAGTCTATAATATAAATCTCACCTGTCTGTTTAAATGTACATATGTATGTTTGTATGTCTGCGTAAAACTTTTGACGGAGGCAACGGATTTTCACAAGATCAATATCGCTTTAAAGCTTGACCCTTTGGACGACAAATATAAAAAAAATTCCAAAAAATATTAATTCCTTCACCCTCAACTGGCCACTTTTTTACAAGGAGGGGCCGCTTTTTTCGTTGATATTTTCGAAAGTCATCCCCTCTTTTCGATTGACTAGCTTTAATTTAAACCTAAATTACAACTAAAATAAAATAAAAGAAACTATGGCAGAGAATTGTTTTGCAGGTATATTAAAAATTAGTTCACTTATTCTGGTGTTATCTCAAATCGTTTTGTCATCACCAGCCAGTGTCTGATAGGTGCAGATCATAATGAATGGTCCAGGACTATTTATTATTGTTGAAGATTGGTAGCCAGTCATCGGTTTTCAAAGTCACTAGGATTGAAGTTATAGCCCGAATATATTAACAAAAATATTTAGAGTGGGGAGTCTTTACTCTTTCAAAGATATTTTTTTGAAAAAGAGGAACATTCTTTTTATTATTATCACTAGAAGTTCTCATGAAGCTCATCATCAGAGATTACTCACTGACAGCAATCTGTGGTGTTCCCAGTACGAATGAGGACTTCTGTGTCTGGTATCCTTTCCTGCCAGCTTATGGCAAGTAGCTTCTTCAGTCTTGTGGTATGGAGGTGAACTTTCTGACGTACCATTGGTAGACAGTCCATGACTCACATCCATAGATTAAAGTGGTAAGTATGACAGCTTTATAGACTTTGATCTTTGTCATGGAGGTAATGCCTCTTCTGTCCCATACATTTTTGTGGAGTCTGCCAAAAGGCAGCGCTTGCTTTAGCAAGTCTGGTGTTTATTTCATCGTTAATGACTACATTGCAGGAGAGCATACTGCCAAGATAGGTGAACTTGTCAACCGCATTGAGTCTTTGCCCCCGATGGAAATGTTGGGTTCTACATACGGTTTTCTGAGTAGGCTGATGCATCACCACTGTCTTCTTGGTATTAATTGTGAGACCAAAATTTTTACAAGCCTCCGAGAATATGTTTGCACTGTGTTGCATGCCTGCCTTAGAGGTAGCGTTAAGGACATAATCATCAGCAAACAGAAAGTCATCTATAGTGTCTGTTGATCCGTCAAATCTGCACCTGATTCCAATGCTCATATTAGTGTCTCCGAAGGCATCCGTCAGCATCGCAGAGAACATGAGGCTGAACAGGGTGGGAACCAAACACGCATCACTCAGAGGTTTCCCCACGATCTTGAACTCTGGCCATCACGCCATCATGAAACTGACGTATGATGGCAATGAATTTTCTTGGACACTCATACTTTGTCATTATTCTCCAGAGGCCTTCACTGTTTACATTGTCCAAGGCTTTGGTCAGATCATAGGTGGACTATAGGTCTACATTTTCTTCTTGGCATTTTTCTGCCTGGTGGCAAACACCATATCAGTAGTACCACAATCCTTATGGAATCTGCATTGGCTCTCTGGCAAGAGGTCTTTTTCCAGAATAACTATGAGTCTGTTCAGCATTACTCTGGTCAGTACCTTGCTTACAATGCATAGCAGGGATATTCCTTGGTGGGTATCGCAGGCCTGGTGGTCACCTTTATGCTTATATAGATGTATGATGGAGGCATCTTTGACGTCTTGGGGAAATATCTCCTCCTGCCGGATGATGTGGAAAAGCTGATGAAAGTTTTTCAGTTAGGATCTTGCCGCCCTCTTCATATATCTCAACTGGAATAGAGTCTGAGCCAGGCACTTTCCCAGTGGACAAAAAAGGTGGCTTATTTTCTCAGTCTCTTCAAGGGTTGGGAGTTCATCCATTTCCTTGTTTATGGTAATTTGGGGGAGGCAGTCAATAGCCTCATCACTGATGGTAGAGGGACGGTTTAGTACACTTTTAAAATGCTCCGCCCATCTTCTCAGGATCACATCTTTGTCAGTGAGGATAGTGGCTCCGTCTGCATTGAGGAGAGGTGATGTTTTGGATGGAGTTAGACCATAAATTTCCTTGAGACCATCATAGAAATTCTTCATGTTGTTCCTATCTGCATAAATTTTGAATTTCTTCTGTTTTCTTGCTAAGCCAAGTATCATGCATGTATCTGAGCTTCAACTAAATGTTGCTACGCAAACTTTTCCATACGTCCTTCTTTAGTTTGGAGGATGGATCTTCAATATTGGCTTTGTATGCAGAATGCTTTTCCTCTAGCAACTGGGTAATCTCCAGGCAGTTCTCATTAAACCAGTCCTTGTGTCTCCTGGAGACTGGCCGTAGACATTCCATGGCTGTGTCACACATTATCGCGCGGATTATCTCCCATGCTATTTCCATATCTCGGTTGTCTATTCCAGCAGGTTCAACGTGTTCTGACAGTTTTCGAGAAAGATTTCTGGACAGTTTTTTATTTTCAACTTGTTGATATTAAATTGTTTTGGTGCTATCTTTCCTTGGGGACTTTTCTTTGGTTGGAGATGCAGACTGAGCTTAGCCATTATGAGGTGGTGGTCTGTCTAGTACTCAGCTCCACACATGGCCCTAGTGATACGTATGACCGCCTCCCCCAAATTACTATAAACAAGGAAATGGATGACCTCCCAACCCTTGAAGAGACTGAGAAAGCAAGCCACCTTTTGTCCACTGGGAAAGTGCCTGGTTCAGACTCTATTCCAGTTGAGATATATAAAGAGGGCGGCAAGACCCTGACTGAAAAACTTCCATCAGCTTTTCCACATCATCTGGCAGGAGGAGGTGATATAGTCAATTAGATGCTTTGAGCAAGGGTGTATCCATGACGTCTTTTGTGAAGAAGAAGGTGAAACATAGCGTTTGTTATCAGCAGGTCATGCTCAGAGCAACTTCGAAGGAGAAGAAGACCATTGCTATTACATTTTCCAATAGCATTTGATGTTGCATCTCTGATGTTATTCAGATCTTTGTGGAACTTGTCTTTAATGCCATCAGGGTTTGTCATCATAGGAGTGTATACACTGACAAGAGTAGCAAACTTCTTTGGAGGGAGGGAGTCTCAGTGTCATTCACTCCTCTTGGAGGTCCAGCCAGTTTACTCACAGCACATATTTCACCGCAAAGCAAACTCCTGCCTCACGCCTCTCCTCAGGTCTTCTGCCACTCCAAAAGGGGTAGCTCTGACCTCTTTCATCAATTTAACCTTCACCTGCCAGTCTTGTTTCACTTAGAGCAGTAATGTCAATATTGTACCTGGCAAGTTCGCTTGCAATAAGTGCAGTGCGTCTGTGTGGTCTGTCTAGGTTATTTTTGTCCAAGACTGTACGAACGTTCCATGTCGCAATCTTGATTAGTATCTTTTTTTCTTTATTTTGACCGCATTATTAGGGTTTCCACTGACTACAATAAGCCAACCAGGATGTAGTGGAGTGGGCAATGTTTGGAGCACCTTTTCTAGCTGGTTCCCATGCCATGGGAGTGAGCAGTGTTGTCCTAAAGAGGGCTGCTCAGACACTCAGATGGCTGCCGAACTCCATTTCCGTTCTCATTAGTGGAGAGCGACCCTATGGCCTGAACTGTATGTGTTCAGGTTTGAAACTATACCTCCAGTGTGCCCACATGTGTCACTTGGTCATCTGCCAAAAGCCACAGGACTTGAAAGGGATGAGGGGTATAATGGATGACATGTGCTGGGAGTTTGTTTAAAGTGAAGCTGGTTTGCGCAGAGCCAGTCTCACTCTCTCGTCCCAACTAGCCTAATCCAGTAGCAAGGCATTCAATTTTGTTGTTTTTATTACAAGGATGCAGGAGCTACTGGAAGAAGATGAGTATGCCAGCTGACTGCCTATGAGACTCCACTCTGAGGTCCTCCTCCTTGGTTGTTCGTCCTGGTCACGGATGCATGGAAGTTACTCTAAACAGAGTTCAGTCCTGGTTTTTAGTCCAGCCTGGTAAATTCTCCACACAACGGTGCTGCACTAGCAGTGTCAGACGTCGCCATTAAAAATGAGTGATAAAAATTTGAATAATTAGACTCACTATCTTTTGAAGCTTATAACTACTTGAAAAATGTAATTTAAACCGTAATTTTTTTTCAATAAAAGGAGCAAAGACCAAATTTTAAAAATAATAAAAGGTTTAATAGAAAAATATGAAATATTTTTTTAAAATCGGTTTTCTTTCAAAAAATTTCAAGAAAATCAACGAATTTTAACTTACTTCAAATATAAAAATATATATAAATTCCAAAAAATCACTTACCTATAAAAAATAATAATCAATGGGTGCTTCCATTCTTCATTGTTAAGAATTTATCCATATTCATATTTTATATTCCATGTACTTTTTAAATGAAAGAATTTTTTAAGCAAGGATTAAAAAATACCACGATTTTAAATTGTCATATGAGGGGTTCACAAACACAGTTGTCTCTCTTTCTTTCAGTTGAGAAATATGGAGGCCGAAAAGCACCATAATTAATTGTGTCTTATCTCCCCTTTGAATTTCTGACATGTGTTTGCTGTCAACAATCAAGTTAGTCAATTATGGGTCACCATATTTAAAAAATGACATTTTACTCTCAGTTGAATAATTAAGTTTACTTAAAAAAAAAAAAACTTGCCGACAAATTTTCCATTTTTTTTTTATTCTCTTAAAGAATTACATGAGTTTTTGATTTAAAATATTTTATTTCTTCTTTATGCAATGAATTTTTTTCTTTTCAAAAATCTAAAAAAAAAAACATTGAATGGAATAGAAAAAATTGATGTAGGTGTCCTATTTTTACAGGACAATATTTTCAAAATATGAGGTTTCACTTAAAAAAAGAAAAAAAAATCAATGTGGTTTTTCTTAAAAAAGATTTTAAACTTTTGACTTTTGACAGATAAATTTGCACAAAACTATTCTTTTGTTTTTGTTTGAAATTAGATGATTTTATTTATTGATCTTTTATCTTCAATTTGTGATATATAAACCTTAGGTGAGAAAATTAATTATTTTCTTTTTAATAGGCATTTCTAAATGTGGGGGGGGGATTAAAAAAAAACAAAAAACGTTTGTCTAGAAAATTATATTCGGTTTATTGGAAAGAGCATAAAATTTCACATTAAATATGAAAATATCTTAAAAATTGAACCAATAGAAAAATTTTGATAGATTTTAAAATTGAAAAAAATTTAACTCGTAAAATTCAATTCATTTCATTAGGTAGAAAAAATGGCTGCATGAGCGCGTGCATGCACTTTGTAAACATTTTTTATAAAAAATAAAAAAATAATATTTTAAAAAAACTTTAATAGTTTATTTTGGAAGTATATTCCATAAAGAAATTAAACAACCCACTTTAAAAAAAAAATTATTAGTTCGTATATTTTATTCGCAGTTTTGTGTTAAGGGTGTCAAAAATTCTCCCAAAATTCTGACACACCTAGTGTTGTACCAGCACCGTCCCCTCATAATACTGCCTTTTTTAGCAATTTTATAAGTTCGAAATCTCGGCGACTATTGATCAGAATTTAACAAATGAAAGCTTGTTGGACAGCTAATGATCTGAATTGTGTAATGGGCTATGTGACTTTTGCCCTTAAGGTGGCACATTATTGTTTCAAAGTGGGGGATCACTTTTTGATATTAATTTAACATAAAATGAGCACCCACTTTATGGTCACCTTTTGGAGGGGGATCTGTTATTTTTTTTAGGAGTGGTGTGTATGGTGGTCTGGTAGACCAACACAAAACTCTGTTCCGTCTGCCTGCTTCCCACCTGACTACAACTTGGATGTCTTCAAGTCCAACGTAAACAAATTCCTAATGAACCATCCCCTTAAGTAAATACTTCATTAAATCTCCACACTAACGTACCGTACTTGCAATAACCCTTATCCCTGAGTGGCTTCCGGGCCTTGATAAGTGGTGACCACCGTGTAAAAAAAAAAAAAAAAAAAAAAAAAAAACCTATCTTAAAAAACTTGTTTTCTATAGGTTTTCGGGTGTGTTAAAAATGAATATTGCAATTTAATTTTCCACAAATAAATATTTTTCCAAATATTAAAAAAAATATTGTTAGGAAATAGGTCGAACATAAGAAAGAAATATGGTAAATTATATTGTAGACACGTTTTACCGGAAGTGAGGGTCAGCTGATCAGATCTGCGTGTGAATCACGTGATTAGGTTAGCTGGAGTCAGTGAGTTTGGGTTTGGACGAAGAGCGGACGGCTTAACAGGTCGTCCCTTCCCTTTCACTGGGGGGTGGGGGGAGCTGACGTGTGTGAAAATAAGACCTTGAATTAACCACGCAAGCAAAGACATTCACTTTCCATTCTTCTGCGATCGACATCTGGAAGATGAATAAAAACTATATAAAACCATTTATCGTCTTGGAGTGAATGAATATTCGTCCAAAACAGGTTTCCAGATTCCCCTCCAAGAACAAGATGATTCAGGTGGACAAGATCAATGACGCATGAAGTTAAGGTATGTCCAAAATACATGTACACCCCCCTCGCCCCCACACACACAACAGCATATGAACAATTAGATATGAATATATCACAAATAGACAGCAACATTTAGACGATCATACAACAATACAACATATGCATGTGTTTGCGCATACAAAAATGGCCATCACTTATAAATGAATTACATTTCTTAATACTAGGAAAAATACTTATTTGTGGAAAATTTAAATGCGATATTCATTTTCAGCACACCCAAAGACCTATAGAAAATAAGTTTTTAAGGCAGGTTTTGTGTTGGTGTGCCAGGCCACAATTACAATACAAATACCACCCCTAAAAAATAACAGACTCCCCACCTCCAAAAAAAAAAAAGAGGTAGCTATAAAGTGGGTGTTCATTTCATGTTAAATTAATATAGAAAAATGATCCCCCACTTTTTAAAACTATTATTTCTTCATATCTTTAAACACCTCGTTATTTTCGTTTTCAGCATCCTCGAAAACCTATGTTAGTGATAATTTTATAGGATTTTTTTGTGGATGGAAAGATACTGCACCTTCACCAAGGTTTCAATCATAGTCATTTGTTTTCTTGGTTTTGCATATGAATTACAAAATATCTGATATTTCCCCAAAACCTCTGGACTTAATGGAGGGGAGACCTACTGCTATGGTTTCAAATGATCTGAAATAACAGCAAGGGGAAACTTGATTCCAAATATTTCTCATATGTTATTTCTCCCCTCTTTGGTTTCCATACATAAAGTAAATTTCACAGTGTATAAAGATTATTTGACTCTGGAGATATTCATAATTGTACCCCATCCACCAAAGAAAAATGTGTGTTTTAGACTTTTTAAAAACTTTTTCCGGCGTTTATCATAGATTACAGACTTAAATGTCATATTAACAGAAAAAAAATTTGAAAAAAAAAAAAAAAATTCAATGACTTAAGAAGGGGGTTCATTTTCTCGTTATAACGTTCTACTAAATTGCTACCTGACTTACTGTCCATTTCTTTACCGACGTGTCACGTGATTAGAAGATCTTCTTAAAAGTCATTAATTTTTTTTTTTTTTTCAAAATTTTTTCTACTAATATGATATTTAAGTCTGTAATATATGATAAACATCGGATAAAAAAAAATAAAATAAAAAAGGTGAAAAAAAAAAAAACAAAAAAAAAAACACGCATTTTTAGGGGGTGGGCACTCTAGTACAGGTCCGCCAAATAATTTCCCCCTGTCTTTTAACTAAAAAAAAAAAGAACTTTAGTTATCAGCCTTCCTTAGCTAGCCTCTTTCTAAATATATTTATAAGGCTATATTTTTCTGGTCAACTTTACATTTCGGCGTTTTTTCGCGTTAATGTTATTTTTTTGTTGTTGATGCTAAAAAATTGTTTAAGTCAAAAATAAGTTGCTTGAGAGTTTGGGGAGTTTAGTTTTCTTAATTGCATTGTCGTATTTTCATAGTTTTATCTATGTCAGTGAAAAAAGGTGAACGCCGGTCCTGGGGGTGAAAAAGAAGACCCAAAATAACTGGTCACGTGACAAGAGATTTTTTCTCTCTTCTCCTCCTCCCCCCCCTCTTTATCTTTCACTTCTTCTTCTCGTCATCATCTTTCTTCTTCTTTTTCTTTGGTGACCAAACTGGAAGAAGAAGAAGAAGAAGAAGAAGAAGAAGAAGAAGAAGAAGAAGATATCCGCTTTCTTCAAGGTTTACCGAAGAAATAAAAAACTACTAAAAAATAGATTTTGTGTGAAATAAAATAAGTAAATGCTTAAAAAAAAAAAAAAAGCAACAACAGACGAATGGTGCCGTCTATAGCCTTTAATTGCCAACTGTATTTATTCGAAGTTGTCCTGGCAGAAGGCTTACATAGAAAAACAATTCACGATAGAGTCAGATGCGCCGATAATGCGGGTAAAATAAAAAAAAAATGGTAAATTTTCAGATTAGGTCCACCTCCACCTCGACGATTTTCTTTTAAATGACGACTTTTCTAGGTTTTCGACTATGCTGAATACGAAAATCGCATTAAAAATTTGCAGAAATAAGTAGTTATCGAGATATAAAAAGTTTTATTATGCATTGTATTCTTTGGCGGCCATCTTTTTACGCGCTTGCGCGCGCCATAAACAAATCTACTCATCTATGACTGACACTGCACGCGCGTAAAAAAGATGGCCGCCAAAGAATACAATGCATAATACAACTTTTTATATCTCGATAACTACTTATTTCTGCAAAATTTCAATGCGATTTTCGTATTCAGCATAGTCGAAAACCTTCCGAAGGGGTCATTTAAAAGAAAATTGTGGAGGTGGAGGTGGACATAATCTAAAAAAAATACCAAAAAATATAACCCGATGTAAATGTATATTTTTTTTCGGTAAAACTTGCGGAGAATGCGCTGTTTTAAGGTTGTTTTAAAAATGGAATTTAAATTTTGTTCCAGTTTAAATTCGGTTCGGTAAATTTTTACATTACGTCCAACTCATCGTTCACATTCGACAATGCAACTTTCATAGGTTTTCGGGTATGCTGACAAGGTTAGGAGTGTCTATTCTGAAAGCCGTTCTTAACATGGGGAGGTTGAGGGTGCCTATTCCGAAAGTCGTTCTTAACATGGGGAGGTTGGGGTGTTTATTCGTGTAAACATACCCGAAAAGTAACTTATAAAATGTGAATGTTAGACTTATGTAGAAAAATACCAAAAATGTTATACCAAATCAACTTTTTTGTTTAAAAATTAAATTATTTCGTTTTTGTTAATAAAAATTTTTATAAAAAATTATTCGTTTATATATATATATATATATATATATATATATATATATATATATATATATATATATATATATATATAAAGTACGATTATTGAATGTTATTCTTTCGATTACTTTCGTTTTGGGGGGCGCAATTAAAAAAGATTAAAATGAAACAAAATTTCAATTTCCATTCCATTTTTAAAACAACCGTAAAACAGAGCATTCGGCATTCCCCGTCAGTTTTACCTTTTTATTTTTTCAAAGTTACGTATAGGCGAGAAATACATGCATGATCTTTTTTTTTTTTTTTTTTTTAATAAAGATAATTTGGACTTTACGCAAACGCCCGTGAAAAAGAAAGCGAAACAACGAGAATTATTAGAAAAAGGTTTAAATAAAATAAAGTCGAAACAGTTTGTAAAAAGAAAAGTTTCACATCTATGAAATTGCATCGTGTACTCACAATGAGGATAATTTTGATCGTGAAAAGTTTTTTTTTTTTTTTTAAGTTTTCCCTCTTCACTTTCTCACGGCGCCTACGATTAAGGCGTAATATTATTACTATTAGTATTTGTATTAGTATTCGCCTTAACACTACTACTACTACTACTACTACTACTACTACTAATGCTGCTTCGCCTCTTCCTACTTCTTCCGCATCTCCAACTCCAACAAAAGTTTCTCGAAGAAGCCATCAGCAGCAGGAACGAAGAACCCCCCGCCCCCAAAAGTTTTCACTGAGAAGAAGAAAGAGGAAAAAGAGAAGGGTTGAGAGGTGGAAGATACAGAGTGGAACGAAACTAAGCTACCATTTTTGGTTCTTTGATATGATAGGGGCGCGTGAACAAATCAATTTTGGGTTTTCTCATTTTTTAATTTTTGGAATACAAAACGAACCACTTATATGAAGGATAGTAGTCTTGTTGTTGTTGTTGTTGTATGTATGTGTCTGTGTGTGTGGGAGTGTGTGTGTGTGTGGGGGGGGGGGTTAATACTCAGAAACTACCAAAGATACATTTATAAATCCTATATAATCTGAGTCAGTACAACCCCAATATTTGTAGGTAGGTTTTATGCGTGAGTGCACAAAACCCCTAATAAAAAAATTAATTTGCAACACAAAAGCACACAGTAATTAATCACAACCTTTTTTTTTTTTTTTAGAACAAAACAACGAAAGGGTTTATTTTGAGAGAAGAAGAACTGCGTCCGAAGTGAAAAATAAAAAGGAATGGAAAATTCTTGAATGTTCTTGTGTCGGAGAGGTAGAAACTTGAAGTGTCCCCAGGTTGTCCAGTGGAAGTCTTCAGTGAAGCAGTTCCAGCCTGGGGGGATTCAGTGGACAGAGAGTGAGAGGAGAGAGGTCTGTCTTCTGTGGTGGTCTGAACTCTTCTGTTGGCTGCTTGCTAGTTCCTGACGAGGTTAGAAACCTCCATTCAGTCTCAAAAGACAATGGTTACCTCCAGCATGGGTAACTGCGAGTGTAATTGTGAGGCAAGGGTCGCGCAATGTCTAACCACACCTCTCCTGAATCAGCACTGCTTGAGTCCAGTGGCAAGAAGTCCAGGAGATAAGCGGAGAGCACATACAGCACCTGGAATTCCCAAATGTTCCCCCATTTTAGTACTGACCTGGTTTAATGTTGCTTAACTTTGGGGATCTCATGGAAGCCAGTATGTCGACATGATTATGCTGTATATAACTGATGGAGGTAAGTAGTTTCTTAAGGGACATATAGGATTAATACGCCCTGGTAGCTGACTGATCTGTGCATGGTCACATCAGTCAGCAAGAGGTCATTATGTTGAATAGTATTCTGGGAAACGCCGGAACTGTTGCTGGTTGTGCATACACATATATAGAGCTGGATGCACACACAGGCAAATAGTGTTGACAAGTCTTCAAACCAATAAATGTCATCAAAAGTCATAATAATTGAAAGAAGAGTGCAGAAACTTTGAAATCAACATTCTTCAATTGACAAGTTTTGAAAACAATGATATTGAAATTTGGTCTTGGACGAATTTAATAAGGGCCAGTGGAATGCGACATGGAAAAATGAAATTCCGGGTTTGTATTACTGTACACATAGATTCGAAAAAGTTGTCAAAAAACAAATATATAACAAATAAATGTTATCAAAGGCAAGATAAGTTTCTTTTCTACCAAAGTGGATATATTTTTCGTGTTTTTATTCAATGTAACATGTTTATTCAGCTCGAAAAACATACAGTGTTACCGATGTATTGGAAAATTCAAGATGGCGTCTGATTCTCTCTTTAACACGGTAAGTTTGGGAAAAGGTATTATAAATAAAAAACTGGATAAAATACTGTTAAAAACTCGCTCAATATATGTTACCGTGACATAGGTTGACATATATTCGGCGGGTTTTTAATAGTATTTTGTATACTTTTTTATTTATTTGTTTTGTATGAATATTAGTATTGGGACGATTTATCTGGATCGGAATTGGAAAAATCGGAAGATTTGGGAGTATCGTAATCGATATTGGAAAACTTGATGCATATTTTCCAATGCCAAAATCGACTCCTTTAATTGCCTTTTTTATTTGAAGTAAAATCTTTTTATTTTAAAGTAAAATCTGCCGTTGCTGGTAATAATGATAAAACAATAAATATTTATTGATTTTTAAACTAAGAGTGAAGCTAAAATCAATAGATCACTCCCCACAAGTGTATTTTGACGTTTAGGAAAATATCTGCATATTTAACATTTGTTTTTACAAAATCGAGGAAAATAACAATCTTATAGTTAAATTTATAAAGAATCGGAATCAGAATCGGTAATTGTATCGGAATTGGGAGAAATATTAGAATCGTCCCATCACTAATGAATATATTGAAAAGTGAGATGCACCTGTCTCTCTATATTAATCTCTGCTATTATATACTTTGTGTATGTGTGTGTGTGTGCGTGTGTGTGTTTATGTGTGTATGTGTGTGTGTATGTGTGTGTGTGTGTTTATATGTGTGTGTGTTTATATATGTGTGTGTTTATATGTGTGTGTGTATGTGTACGTATGTGTATGTGTGTGTGTGTCTCTGTGTGTGTGTATGTGTGTGTATGTATGTATGTGTGTGTGTCTCTGTGTGTGTATGTGCCTGTGTGTGTGCGTGTATGTGTGTGTGTGTATGTGTGTGTACATGTGTGTGTATGTGTCTATGTGTGTATGTGTGTGTATGTGTGTGTACGTGTGTATATGTGTATAGATGTATGTGTATGTGTATGTGTGTATATGTGTGTGTGTGTGTGTGTGTTCCTTCCTCATAGGTTTAAAAATTGCAAATCTAACACTAAGGTAATTTATATGTCTGGCAGTGTTCTTAGATATGTTTTGAACAGAAATTCATCGAATAAGTATCGAAAATTGAAAAAAAAAATCTAATCTTAAAAATAGTCTTTCTTCTCTTATAGATAAAAAAGTTTTTACAGGGGAATGTTTTACATTACACCGGTGTAACCTTGGTCGGCGTAACGTAAAAATTCTTCCTCGTAATATATAATAATCGATAGAGGATTGATTCTATAATAATACATACACAATCTGAATAAATTAAAATATCATGTTTAAGCGAATTGTATGACCAAACAACACCAGGCCTCACATGGAAGGAAAAACAAAAGGGTTTATTTTAGTGGGAGAAAATTGCATGGAGTCCAATTGAAAAAAAGAAAAAGTTAAAAGTTCTTTGGACTGTCAAAGGTTAGCTAGTAGTTACCTTCAGGCGAAGATCGTCAACACTAGAACATCTAGTGGACAGGGACAGGAGAGAGAGAGAGAGAGAGAGAGAGAGAGAGAGAGGGAGAGAGAGAGAGAGAGACTTTGCTTTCATTTTTTACAAACACTTTATTTTGCATTGTCTTAAAAAGGAATTGTTTTGTATGAATATATTGAAAAAGTGAGATGTACCTCTCTCTATATAAATAGTAAACGAAAACATGGAAGGAAACAGAAAACCTGTTTTAACACAAGACCGAGAGGGTTTATTTTAGTGGAATAAAGTTGGGCAGTATCCAAGAGTAAAGAAAAGGAACAGCTGAATGTTCTTTGGTCTGTTGAAGGTCGGCCAGCAGTTATATTCAGCCGAAGATTGTTAATGCTGGAGCATCCACTGGATAAGGACAGAAGAAAGAGAGAAGGAAGGTCTTCTTCTTCTTTTTTGTTTTTGTTTTTACAAAGGAGTCACTACTTATCAAGGTTTGGAGGCCACTCGAGGATAAGGGTTAATGGGACAATATCGTAATAAGCGTTAGTAGTGGAAATTTGGTAAATTGGATTACTTAAGGGAAACGGCTCATCAATAACTTGTTTATATTGGACTTGAAGACGACCATATTGTTGTCAGCTGGAAAGCAGGCAAACGGAAGAGAGTTCCATAGGCATGCAGTTCTAAGAAATAAACTTTGTTCATGGATTCTATGTTTAGGTTTGGGCAGAGATAAAGAGTGGGGTAAATTATTGATAGTAGTTTCAGCTAGATGAGGGGTTTCATGAAAATTTGGCAAGGGGGGCATAGATTGGAGCTCAGACGAGCACTTGCCATGAAAATAGCAATAAAGCAGAGACAGGCTCGCGATGTCTCTTCTGTGGAAGAGAAAAGGGTATCTCCTATTAGGTTACAAAGTCTATTTTGAACTCTGTCAAGGTAGAATAAGGTGTTTCTAGCAGCTCTTGCCAAGATATGGCAACAGTACTCCATCCTTGGACGTACTTGGCTTTTATATAGTTAGTGAATTGCTTCAGCAGTGAGATATCTACTGGAGTGGTAAAATGATCCCACCATTTTCTATTTGGCAACGAATTTGATGTGCATGTTCCATTTCAGATCAAAAGTAAAGATTAGACCCAGAAGCTTGTCAAAACACGGAGCCTCCTTAAGACGTTGACCCCCATCTGACATTGATGTCAGATGGGGGTCAGAGGTTGATGATGTAAAGGTAGGAGCTTGGTTTTAGATGCATTAAAATTAACCAGCCACCTCTTTCCCCATTGTACCACATGCTCAAGATTAGAGGAGAGAGAATCAGAGAGAACTTGGTCATTTATGGGGTTTGAAGTATTGACATAGATGGTAGTGTTGTCAGTATAAATGTCTGCGAATGATCTTAGAATGTGATTTGGGAGATCATTGATGTAGATCAGGAAAAGAGTTTGGCCCAGGATGAATCCCTGAAGGACTCCAGCATTAATACTCTGAACTTCTGATTTCTGCCCATCAACTACTACTCTTATAAACCTATCAGAGAGCTTCCCAAATCCTCTACTTGTAATGTTGTACACTTTATTTTTAATGGTGTCATTACATTTTAACAAACCCAACACATTGTAGACTCGATTGCAAGGAAATAGAAGAAAAAAACTTGACTCATTTTTTTTCTTTTTTTTTCTTTATACTATTACCTTTAACTTCCTTTCTATTTCTATTAGAATTGTTATATTGTTCATCGTCTGAGCTCCAATCTCTGGTCCCCCCTCACCAATCTTTCATGATAAACACCCGTCTGGCTGAAACTACTGTCAATAATTTTCCCCACTCTTTATCTGTGCCTAAATCAAAACGTAGATTCCATGAACAAAGTTTCTTTCTTAGAAGTGCATGCCTGTGGGACTCTCTTCCATTTGGCTGTTTCCCACCTGACTACAACTTGGATGTCTTCAAGTCTAACATAAACAAGTTCCTGATGAACCGCCCCCTTAAGTAAGACACTTTATCAAATCTACGATATTATTCCATTGATTACTGCACACGCAATAACCCTTATCTCCGAGTGGCTTCCGGGCCTTGATAAGTGGTGACCTCCATGTAAAAAAAAACAAACTTCCTCCTACAACACTTCATTCATCTTATTTGAAGAATTTGTACTTTCTTCTATTTTTTGAACGTTGCAATTCCTTATCTACCTTCATCACGGGTCCTGGATATGACCTTAAACTATATCTGATTGTGAGGCCCCAGCTTGTGGGCTTTGGGAAGTGTAGAGCCACCCTTTAATTGCTATCGCTCCCAGGTCCATTCTGACCCGGAGTGGTAGTACCTGTTCGAGTCCCAACTATGGGTTAAATAGAAACTGACTTGAAAAAAAAAACAAAAACAAATATACTCTATTAAAATATTTTCTTCAAAATCACTGGATTCGGCATTAAATCACCTGAAAAGGGTTGATATGCCGTAAAATAAAAACAACCAACCTTCATCAAGTTACATAATGCATCCTGAAAAATGTTCTTCCATGTCTGTTCAATACATATTAATCTTCTTTCACCAAAACTTTAGCAGGACCATCCGTTGCAGTTCTGTCTTCTATAGTAGACATGGTCACCTGTCACAAATCCTTCATCCGCATAAGTCCTTACATAACATCTCAAGACTCTTCGAATTATTTCACTTGATTCGGCTTCCATGAAGCTTTTCCTTGCTGCATGTAGAACATTTAGATTTATTCTAACCATATCATTGGTTGTTGCGGTTTTCAATGCAGATAACCAATCATTCAAAACTGATATAGTGTTTATATTTGATCCAAATACGAACTCGTTTGGACTATAACCAGAATGATTTTGAAGAGCATTTTTGGCACTCACAGCCTAAGCTAAAGCTATTTCTGGCTCACATTTTTCATCATGTTTTTTATCATTGTTTCAGCAATTATTAGATTACTAGCGGGGGTGCCCGGCGTTGCCCGAGTGTTTGTTTCCGGGACGGGGGGGGGGGAGTTTTAAAAAATGTTATGGTAGGTAAGTAGGAAGGATCAAACCCGGAGTCATGAGTAAAAGTAGGAAAATAAAGTGTGAAAAAAAACAAAAAACATCTGCAACGTTAACAGTTCGGCCACCAAGAAAAGTCCATTCCAGTTGCTTAGGAAAAAAAACAAAAAAAAAACGACTACGGTAGGTCGGCGCGAACGTGAAAATATAATGTGAATTGTCCAGCATGCTAACCACTACGCCACAGAGCACTGCACTTAGTTTAGTGATTTTAAATAACTTCACATGAAAGAACTACGAAGCCAAACCGGTGTTCTCTTCTCAACTGTTCCTTGTGAACGATCCCCAAACGGTGTTAAGTGGTGGCAGGGGGAGGAGGAATTTATTAGAGAGAAAATATTTTACCACTTCCATTGATCTTAACCGATTTTGGCCGTGACTTCTCAGCAGAAAAAGTATAGAAATCTAAGATTATCGAGGAATTTGAGAAATAATAAGCCTATAACACAGCTCAGATATTGTTCTGCCGTTTGTGCATATTATATTTGCATGAAATATCTTGATTTTTAATCCTATTAATGTCAAAATCAGACGGGAAAAAACGAGTTCATTTTATTTATATAGAGAAGAGATGACGTTCCACACTGCCATTGCTAAATAGACTTTCTGCAGCTGTTGTGCATGCTTCAATATTCTATTTTTCGTTCATCTGCTGGTAGCTTTCATTATGACTTAAAAACCGTTTATGAGTTCCAAAAATAATCTAACCACATTAAAAATATGTTGTGAATAATTTCTTAATTAATCTAACAGCACAATATTTTGTGGATGTATCAATATCTTGTGGATGTATCAATTATGTGCTGAATCCAACATTGGTTATGACGATATTCCTTTAAATCCAAGCATACAGTGTCATTAAACCTGTTACCAATGTTATATAAATTTCATTATTATTATCATTATTATTATTATTATTATTTTTATTATTCTATTTGTTGGTGTTATTGTTCGTTGTTATTGTTATTCGTTGTTATGAAGTCTTATTAAAAGTGAGTCTTAGAGAGTCTTATTAAGAGAGATGTTGTGTTCTGTGTTCGTGTTATGAAGAGATTCATATATATTAAATGTTCATACTTAGAAGTGTAGAAGCTCTTTGAGTGAGGAGACAGTGTTGAGACAGTCTTAGTGTTCACATTGTAGATGTGAGATGTAGAGACATTGTGTATGTGAAGACATTTTAAAACACAGGATATATAAGACATATAATGACAATTTCACTTTACCTTTTGGTAGAATTACAACACAACGACAACGTTTATAAAAACACATGACGCGTTTATTTTCATGGACTGGTCGGTGATTTTCTTTGTCAGGAATTCAAAGTTTTACATTCTATGTTTCAAAGGTGACCGTCTCACGTTCGACTGTCCATCTCTCGACTCCCGACTGTCGTCTGTCGTCCTCAGACTCTCTCTGCTTAAGTTTCTAACTATATCGAGAACTTCTCATTTTCCATGACGTCATACACATGTTAAAACATGTGTCTTCTTTCACGTGTTCTGGAAATGCGTGTCCAAAACTTTTTCCTTTGTTTACAAAAGGAATTTTAACCTATATTTCCAGTAACCTATATTTCCAATATGTTAAAAACATGTTTATTAAATTATCTTATAGTTGCATCATTCCTCAATTCAATTTCATAACAGAACTGACAAATGTACATTCCTTTTCTTAAAACTATTTTATCTCTAAGCTAAACAATGGTTTGTTTTTACATTCCATTTTCTAATTCTCTCTCGTAATCTATTTCTAAACCTAAATTACGAGGTTCGAATTTCGTCTATTCTATTTCATTTTTACATTTAACTAAATCTCTCTATTTTTATACTTACATGAATTGGAACTGAAATTTATGTTATGTTGGACAGGAAGTGAAACCAAGTGTTTGACTTCCAACATATTTTGTAATTGTTTATCTTTCGAATAGTCAACAATGAGCGAGTTGTTTTTGATTAGTCAGTGACAAATGTTTATCTACTGTAAGAAAATTTTCAGTCATAATACAAGCCCTGACTGCCATTGTATCGATCGATTTGATTGGTCGAAACTAAGCAGACATGTTATGTGCCTTTGGCTCCAATTTCTATTTCCTTTTCAGTTCATTCCAGATGTTTTCTAAGAAGGAGACTTGGGTGCTAACATTAATGCCTTTTATGCTTCAGATCTAAGCTATGGATGAAGAATAGAATATATTTGTAAAAGCCTACGAATTAGGCATACTTATAAGACAGAATGTCTACAACTGCATTACGGACCTTTCTTTCATTGTGAAGTTTTCATCTTCAGTATTCAACCTATTTGCGTTGTTACCAATTTTTTATGGCCATGAGGTCCTATGAAACATGGCTAAATTCATCCTTCCCTGCAATAGACTACGACAGCATGTGGATTGCAATACTATCCTGTGTACCAATAAAGTTTGTCTTGAATTTTACAGGTAAGGTTTGTTGTTTTGGGATTGTCTTATTTCTTGCCTTCAAATGTTTATCTACTGTAAGAAAATTTTCAGTCATAATACAAGCCCTGACTGCCATTGTATCGATCGATTTAATTAGTCGAAACTAAGTAAACATGTTATGTGCCTTTGGCTCCAATTTCTATTTCCTTTTCAGTTCATTCCAGATCATCGAAGGAGGAAGGACTCATTTTTATTATGTTTTCTAAGAAGGAGACTTGGGTGCTAACATTTGTGCATTCTACGCTTCAGATCTAAGCTATGGATGAAGAATAGAATATATTTGTAAAAGTCTACGAATTAGGCATACTTATAAGACAGAATGTCTACAACTGCATTACGGACCTTTCTTCATTGTGAACTTTTCATCTCCGATGTTCAGCCTGTTTTCATTGTTACCAATTTTTTAGGGCCATGACGTCCAATGGAACACGGCTAAATTCATTCTTCCCTGCAACAGACTACGACAGCATGCGGATTGCAAAAGGACTAAAAATTCCCATTTTGATATGAAATAATTCCTACAGTACTTAAAAGAAAACCTTTTTTTTTATAAAGATAGATGAACAACTTTTTAATCGACTAATTAAATTTTTTATTTTAATAAGCACATTTCCATATTTTGTTTTAAATAAAATCACTTTTTATTAAATTTAAAAATACTTTCTAATTAACGTACACATAACCGATAGTAAATGAACTGGTTCAGCATTTTCTAGGACTAATTTCATTCAGCACTTTTTTTTATTGTAATTAAGCACATTTCCATATAAAAATGATTATAAAAATTATTGTTTTTTCAATTTTATATATTTTCTTGCAACTAAAATAATTTTTATTAAACTAAAAAAATCGTTTTGTAAAAGTTTTTTGCTCTCTTTTTAAGTAGGTAAACATTTGTCATTGGGTAATCAAAAACAACTTGTTCATTGTTGGCAATTCCAAAGATTTCAACAATTGCAAAATATGTTTTTTTTTTTAAATCAATAAGAGTTATCTCCCTTAGATAATCAACCTCTAAAACAGAAGCGCCTTCCTTTTGTAAATCTGTAAATATAGACCATAAGTTTATATCTTGCTTCCATTTCGCATATATCTTCATTCAGCAAAATATGTAGGTGCCTTGTGAAAGAAGGCCATCCTTCACACACAAAAAAGACAGCTTCTGCTACCAATTCCTTCCTCAAAATCCATTTCTACAGCAACAACAACCAAGAGCAGGTAACTCCAAACATTTTCCTTTATCTAAAGGTAAGGGGAGATAACTCAACTGTCAACTATATTCTCTTATATAATGTGGTAATGACAAAAACACAGCAGGGCCTTCTTTCTCATTAGATAAATCTGTGAATATAGACCATATGTCTATATCTTGCTTCTACTACTAATGATAATGTATTCCTTCTTCAAACACCCAGTCTTAGCTAAACCGCCATCTTGCCAAAGGAAACTACAACAACAGCCATGGGCACAGGGTTGCCATTGAAGCCAAAGTTTTGAAAAGAAAAAAGCCAAAAAAGCCCCCCCCCCCCTCAAGGCCAAACTGAAACCTTAAGCCAGACTTTTAGAAAAAAAAAAGCCAAAAAAGGCCAAATGGAAAATTTTTTGTATTAATGCTATTGCGCGAGCCTTTTCTAGTCTCACACAAAAACATGCGTTCACATCTCAAGCTATATTACTTGTCATATACATACGCGCACACAAACATACGCGCCCACATCCACACACGTACATATATTCACGTTCGCGTACATACACTCACATTCACGTGTATACACACACGCTAATGTACGCACATGTACACACACATCGACAACGTCACTTCCCCTTTCAAAGGAAATCCGCACATGCGCAAAAGACCACCGGAAACAAGTATAAAAGGAAGAGACAAGCTGTTTCCAACCCTTTTTTCGGACCAGCTTCCTAGCTGGGCGGTCTACAGACCGACAGCTTGCCTTTTCGGCATGCGCGCACACGTGCGTGCCTCACACCACTTGCTACTATGTGGGACAAAAAGCCAACAAACAGTACGTACACTTTATACGCTTTCTCTCTCCATGAACTGGATTGACTTTCTTACTCTATCTCCCCTTCAGCCTTGGTCCATCAACACAGACATGTGCGCAACTATCTACTGAGCTTAACCCTCTCTTTCTACAGGCCGGCTTGCAACTTCGCGTTTCTCTATTGCATTCCCCTTTCCTTCCACGCACGTAGTCGTCAACAGCCGAATGAACACGTGTACATCCAAGACTTACATTTCTCAACAGAAAATAAACGACATGTTTATTTTATTCCAGCATTTGAGTTCTTTGTTTCCTTCATTCAATTCGTTTCATTATTTTTTCTTGTAGCGAGTTAGGGTTTTTATATCCTGGTTCGCAACACTATACAAAGAAAAAATGGTTATGTTTGCTCCCAAATATTTATGTTTTTTACTTCATTTTGTACTGTTTTCATAGCAGTGATTTTAAGACGTTCCCTATGAAATTGAAATCATGGTTTTTTTTTTATATATGCTTTTGGGGGAAATTAATTTTTAAAAGATAAATACATTTGTGCTAAGAAGCATTAATAATATATTCTACAGTTTGCATTTTTCATTTTTTAAAGCGTACTGGAGAACTTCAAAGAATATTTGAAAATTTTATACTAAAATAATTGTTGATAAATTTGTAGATGAGTACCTTAACTCAGCGTCATCCTTTAATATGAGTCCCCTATGCAACAAACCTTAGAAATGACGTTTATGTGATTATCTAGTGAATGCTGTTTTTTTTTTTGTTTTTTTTTTACAAGGAGATCACCACTTATCAAGGCCCGGAAGCCACTCAGGGATAAGGTTTATTGCATGTACAGTAGGTTGTACGTTAGTGTGGAGATTTCATAAAGTGTCTACTTAAGGGGGCGGTTCATCATGAATTTGTTTACGTTGGATTTGAAGACATCCAGATTGTAGTCAGGTGGGAAACAGGCAGATGGAACAGAGTTCCACTGGTGTGCTGTTCTAAGAAAGAAACTTTGTTCATGGAATCTACGTTTTGATTTAGGCACAGATAGAGAGTGGGGAAACATTTTGACAGTGGCTTCAGCTAGACGGGTGTTCTTC
This sequence comes from Euprymna scolopes, assembly GCF_053919585.1. Lineage (NCBI taxonomy): Eukaryota > Metazoa > Mollusca > Cephalopoda > Sepiida > Sepiolidae > Euprymna > Euprymna scolopes. The sequence continues at coordinate 146,408,121 of NC_136500.1, read as the reverse complement.
ATAAAAGATTGGCGAGGGGGACCAGAGATTGGCGCTCAGACGAGCACTTGCCATATGAATAACGGTAAAACAAAGACAGGCTCGCAACGTCTCTTCTGTGGGAGAGAGGTTGCAGGGAAGAGAAAAGGGCATCCTCCACTAAGCCACGAAGTCTATTTTGTATATTGTCAAGGCAGGATAGGCTATTTTTAGCAGCTCCTGCCCAGATATGGCAGCAGTATTCCATCCTATGCGTAATTATGCATAATTATATATGATTTTTTGATACAAAATTTGTATTTATGATACAAAAATACATTAGAATAGCACTTTATTATTGTTTTTGTTTTCATGTAATAAAAATAAATCAACTTTTTGCTTTGTATCGGATACTTATTGCACCGACTGTAAATATTCTAGAGTTCATTTGTCTAATCCCTTATCAAATCTTTTAAAATGTTAAAATTTCTTTTTGTACCCGTTTGCTAAACTTTTATATAAACCTCTCAGAAAGATCATTGTAAACATTATGAGATTTATAATGCTAAAAAAAGTTTGGCTTTTTTATTTTGCTGGCAAAACTTCTCATTCATTATTTTTTATTTTTATTTTTATTTTTTGGGGATCGCCTGCTTGTTTCCACTCCCATTTTGAGATTGATTTGCTTGTTTTCAAGTTTTCCAATCCTGAAAATAGTGAGCAGGCTACATTTAGAATGGGTTTAGAAGGCTTTACTGACCTCCCCTATATCTCATTTTATTTAGTTCTTTCTTTTTGGTTGTTTATAATTTGTCCCATTCCAGCTCATACGTCATTTGTTTTATATACAATTAATGTTAAAACAACATATTTGAAGTAGAATTAGGCCCATAAAATGAATGTGATATTCAGGTAATTAATTAGTTTAGTGTAAGCTTTAAAATTTAAAATTTAGTTTAGAGTAAGTTTTTGCAAGACAAAATGTGATATGATTATCGACCCCCCCCCCCGTCAATCTGCCCAACAACTGTGGCCTCGTTATTTCCAATTTATTGTCAATTTTTGTTGAAAATCAAATAAACCGACATTTTATGTACACACAGTTTGAATAAAATTTTATGAGAACATTTCAGATATACGGAAATTGAAACCAAATGAGACAATGTTTTTGGAAAAGGTAAGAATAAATATTTAATTACTTTGAAATAATTACTCTTTATAGGTGTAATTTATAGTTAATTCCCAATTATTTGTTGCTTTGAAACAAAAAAATTTAACCTCCTTTAACAATGTCTTTTACGTCATATCTTTACAAATTAATAGTTTCTACATTTGATGAGACGGTAGTTCAAGTTGGTCAATTAATTTTTGACCTTCAGTGAATAATGGAGAAAGTCAATATGTTTAGCTTTTAATATTAAATACTGACTTTCTCTGACTTATAGCTAAAAGAAACTTGTAAATAAAGATTTTGTTTAATGAAGGGTTGTATCATGTATACTGCACTGTTATCCCCAACAACTTAAAAAATATTTAATTACAATATTTTCTTTAATAGCTATTGGTTGGTTGTTTTTGTTTTACGGCATATCAACCCTTTTCAGGTTATTTAATGCCGAATCCAAAGATTTTCAAGAAAAATTTTTTAATAGAATATATTTGTTGTTTTCAAGTCGGGTTCTATTTAACCCATAGTTGGAACCCTAATAGGTACTACCACTCCGGGTCAGAGTGGACCTGGGAGCAATGGTAATTAAAGAGTGGCTCCACACTCACCAAAGCCCGCAAGCTGGGGCTTCACCACTGGATATAGTTTAAGGTCATATCCAGGACCCTTTAATAGTTATTACCAAATATATTTTTATGTAAAATCACTGGAAAAAATATCTAAAAATGAAAAAAAATCAAGGCAATAAAATATTTGAAGTCCAAATTGTTTAAGAAAGAATTAATTGTAACATTTTCACTTAATAATTGCTTTCAAATAGATAGATTTTATAAAATAGTGACAACAAAGCCAAAAATTTAAAAGTCCTATACAATATTGAAGCCCAAACTTCTTAAATTAATTATAACATTTTCTTTAATAATTACTATCAAATAAACGCTTTTGTAAAATAATAAAAAAAAAATCAAAATTGAAGCCAAATTAAAAAAAAAAGGCCAAATGCAATTTTTGAAGGCCAAACTACTTTAAAAAAAGGCCAAATTCTCGAAATTTGGCCTTAAAAAGGCCAATCTGGCAGCCATGTAAGAAACTTTCTTTTATCTATAAAGGGAAGATAACTCATATTAACACTATGTGCTCTCCGCTTACCTTGGCATTGTTCCCAGTCGTCCTGGACTTATCCTTTCGACTGGACTCAAGCAGTGCCAATTCAGAAAAGGTGTGGTTGGACATCATAATTACATGCGCAATCAATCTTACAGGAGTTATCTATTATCTTTCAAGACTAGACAAAAGCAGCATTTATTTAACACTAGCGAGGGGTATCCGGCATTGCCCGGGTGTTTGGAGGTGTGTGTGGAAACTCCAGGGGTGGGGTTAAAAAAAAAAGTATGAGGATCGAACCCGAACCCTTGAGTCAAAGTTGTAAATTAAAGTGTGAAAAAAAAAAGTGCGACGTTAACCATTGCCCCACCGTGAGATGCTAACGGAAACATGTTTGAATTTATTTAATTAGTTGGATTTAGCAGGTGCCCGTTTTAATAAGTTAATGAGGTCAAGTTTGACTGCGGGATAGTATTCATTTACTGCTGAACGCTTCCCCCCCCCAAGATGTTATAGGAAAAAGACTAACCCACATGCGGCGAGCGACAAATGTTGAATATTTATCTTACCGAAATCGAGCAAATCAAATAGACAGGTGAGCTTCGTTGTTAACTGTGAGATATTACGATTTATATGTGATATAAAAAGTTTTAAAAAGTTGTGAAGCGAGCGACCGCTTCTCTGAAAGAAGCCTTTTGTTGACATACAGAAAAGCGAACTCACATACATACATTTTCGCTTCTATATTTATAGATAATCAGATCCTTCTTCACCAGAAGACACACACACACATACACACGCACACATACATACACACACATACACACACATACACACACACATACACACACACACACATACACATGCACACACACATACACACACATACACACACATACACACACACACACACATACACACGCACACATACATACACACACATACACACACATACACACACATACACACACACACATATATATGATGAACTTTCCCGGCGATTTCAACATATGAGCTTTTGTCACAACAATTAAGTTGCTTGGAAATCCACACAAATGATTTGTTTATAGTTTATAAATATTTGTTTTTATTTGTGTAGAACCATCCACACTGTTTCTATTAATGCTGATCTTTGTCGGTGCAGATGACTGCCACAGGGCAGAGTATACAGTAGACCACACGTTTTTATATCAGGGTTGCCTTCTCCTAGATACATGTCTTAACAAAGACTGGAGGTGCATCTCTCCCAGTGAATTAATTCACCTCCAGATACCAACCTGGAAATTTCTATGACTTGGCATGGTACATACAAAGCCTAATCTTCCCAAATGGTCACCCATCTGTTATTGGCCAGGCTCAACGTTGCTTAACTTCGGTGATCTGGCAAGAACCGGTGTGTCAACGTGATTGTGCCGTGTATATATATATATATATATATATATATATATATATATATATATATATATATATATTGTTTGTGTACAGAAAGTTGTTAGATTAGACAAGTCATTGGTACCGTCGGTTTCAAGCCTGATAGTTAGGACCGTTTAAGATATCCTTATTAAACTCTTCAGCCAATATTCGTAAAAAAACAAAAACAAAAAAAACAAAAAACAGACGAATATTGGCTGAAGAGAGTTTAATAAGGATATCTTAAACGGCCCTAATTATCATGCTTGAAACCGACGGTACCAATGACTTCTCTCATCTAACAACTTTCTGTACACAAAATATAAGTACGCTCTTATATTTTGGATTTTCCTTTTAATTGAGCACTCTGCTGGATTTCTTTTTCCAAAACATAAATAATATTAAAATTTATCTTCGTCCCATACTGGTTATGGAAATAATTTATCTATTCAAGTCTTACCTTGATGAACATTTTATCACTCAGTTTATCTAAATAGTGCAAGGGACATAACTCGATTTTGTCCATACTTATCAATTTATAATTCTATCCAAATTCTTATTCTTACTTTAATATTTTGACGTTTTTTTTTTTTTTCTTTTTACAAGGTGGTCACCACTTATCAAGGCCCGGAAGCCACTCGAGGATAGGGGTTATTGCGTGTACAGTACGTTAGTATTGGAGATTTGATAAAGTGTCTTACTTGAGGGGGTGGTTCATCAGGAATTTGTTTATGTTGGACTTGAAGACATCCAGGTTGTAGTCAGGTGGGAAACAGGAAAACGGAACAGAGTTCCACAGGCGTGCACTTCTAAGAAAGAAGCTTTGTTCATGGAATCTGCGTTTTGGTTTTGGCACAGCTATAGAGTGGGGAAAATTTTTGACAGTGGTTTCAGCTAGATGAGTGTTTATCGTGAAAGATTGGCGAAGGGGGGGGGGACCAGAGATTGGAGCTCGGACAAACACTTGCTATGGCAATAACGATAAAATAAAGACAGGCTCACAACGTCTCTCCTGTGGGAGAGAGGTTGCAGGGAAGAGAAAAGGGCATCCCCCACTAAGCCACAAAGCCTATTTTGTACTCTGTCAAGGCAGGATAGGCTGTTTTTAGCAGCTCCTGCCCAGATGTGGCAGCAGTACTCCATCCTTGGACGTACCTCGCTTTTATATAGATAGAGAATTGCATCAGCAGTGAGATATCTTCTGGAGCGGTAGAAGGATCCTACCATTTTTCCAGCGACATTGGCAACAGATTTGATGTACGTGTTCCATTTCATTGCATTTATTAATCTCTTTTGCTTAATTTAATTTTAAATTTGTAGTTCTAATATTATTCTATTCATATCATTCTAGATTAATGAATTTAAAAATTGAAAATTGTAGATGTGTCACATAAAAAGAAGCAATACGAAAATAGAGCACTTATTCAATTCGAAGGCAATCAAAAAATAGATAAACTATAACCGGGACCTTTTTTTATTTTAATTTGATTTTTCTACTCTTTCAGTTCAGCTACAATTTTGTTTGGTAACAGGGAAAGCTTAGCCCATCTCCAATCTTCGTCTACTGCCCCAAAATTATGTGTCACCTGGGATCTCAATTGGTTCTAGGCCCCTCTTAATGCTACTCTGTTATTGTTTGCTGTGGGTTTTATTTTCTTTAAAATTTTTCAACCTATTTCTTCTCTCACTCAATCCTTTACATGAAGAGAAAGAACTCACATCCTCAGCTCATGCACACCTCTTGGCACCGAGGCACATCTCGTAATGATATTTCATGCTTCCGCAATTTCAGAACCTTCTCAACGTTTGTGTGTGTGTACGTTCTTATACAGCGACACATCAACCTGTTCTTTATTTCTATAATTCCCCTTTCTCTCTCCATACCAATTTTCTATCTCGAGACACACAATGCAAACAAACACATTTCTCGGCTACCATTAAGTATTTTCACTTTTTATTTTGAGGGATGAGAGTTTGGGTTTCTATCTCGTAGAACATCCGAGAGGGTGGTCCATGCCACAGCTCGTCAGAACCACATACACATGGGGCCCTCCATGCACACACAGCACCAACATCAGATTGCTACCCAGTTCACAACTTCTAGTCTACCTGATTCCTTGCTCTTGGGCTGACGGGAATTTTGCTCCCCTCAATTTTAGTTTTAGAAGCAATTCTCCCGCCTCCTTGATTGCTCTCTCCTCTCCATTTTTTCCTTTTCTTTGTTTTTTTTTTTTTAAATTCTTTAACCAAACGTCTATCTTTTTGACAGTTTAAATGTCTCACAATACTTTGAATATTAAAACAAAAACATATCAAAACAAGACCATAAAATTAATCTAACCAGGTGACACTGAGACAGACAAAAGGAGAAACGAACTGGCCATCCATTTCTACTTAGTTTCATGTTCAAGTATTTTGCTGTTATTCTTTCTGTTGTTTTTCTTTTTGAGTTTTTTTTTTCAATCTTTTTTTAATTCTTTGCTTTGCGCTTCCCTATTTTTTTTATTTCTGAGTTCACAAAATTTCAGCATTTTTTCTTTTTACATTTTTTGCTGTGTGTGCGTTTTTTTTTTGTGATTATGATTATTTCTTTTTGTTCTTTTCTTCTTTCTTTTTTTTCTTCCTTTCTAACATTCTTTAGTTCTGATTTTCTTTCTTTTTCTTTTTCAAAACAGCCCACATATTCTCTGGGTCGCATCCTGGTCAACGGCAACAGGTATGACCAGTGACTTTCTTCGTCGAACGAATCCGGCACAAGTGCCTTTTCCAACCATGCATTGTCCTGTCACAAGGTGACCTATGATCGTCTTCACACACGTTGTCCAAATGGTGGGGTGCTTCGCCTTTTGATCCAATCGTCTCTTGTCCTGGGTGATCTCCAAGTTTCTTGTGTCCTCCTCGAGGTTCATTAATCTCTCTGCTGGTCCGGGCAGCTTGCTGCATATGAAGAGTCCTCACCACAAACAAACAGAACTCTCGTTTATAAACAATAACAAACTACTTATTGATTTCATCAGTTCACAACCGACACTGTCTAATTTAAGGTGACTGAATACAAGCAGAGAACGATGCCTGACCAGGCCAAGTAAAAGTCACAAACCCCATTAACACAGTCTATTTAACATCATAACATCAGATCGAGAAGTGCCAAGCCGGGCGACCATTCAGTTTGTCGGCTACAACGCGACTTACTTCAGAGTCTTTTTTCCCCGAATCACATCCCCTTTCATCACCTCTCCTTCGGAGAGGGGTGGCTGAGTGTTAAAAACACCCTTTCTCTCTTCCTTTCAGGGTCTCTCTTTAGAGGAGGGTGGTTGCTTGCACTCTTTGGAGGAGGGTGGTTGCTGGAAGTGCCAGGTGAGATTGTCTGAAGATAGTGGTTTCAATCCTACTCAAAGCTAGCCAGAGGCTTACTTGGCTAAAACGTGGTGAGACGACAACAACTACGGATGGCAGGGATTGCTGAGAATGCAGTTAGGAGATTCAGAGTTCCTATCCCGTCGTGGTTACCACCTGACGAAGGCCAGAGGAACAGTTGGCCGAAACGTTGTGAAACAACATCCAAGAAAGCTGAGGATAATAGTCCGCAATAAAATAAATTAATAAATAATGATCATCTCAATAATGAATTCCAATTAAATAATTTATATACCATTCGGTATATTAATCTATCTCTACTGCATATCTAAAAGGAACTTTGTATGTGTGTGTGTATGTGTGTGTGCGTGTACGTGTGTGTGTGTATGTGTGCATATGTGTCTGTGCGTAGGTGTGTGTATGTGCATGTGTGTGTACGTATGTGGATGTGTGTGTGTGTGTGTGTGTGTGAGAGAGAGAGAGAGAGAGAGAGAGAGAGAGAGAGAGAGAGAGAGTTGGTTCCCTATGGCCTCGAAAACAGCTGGGGCGATTTTTATGAAATTTCATATGTAGCTGCTTTATGTGCCTGGCAGTGTTCTTAGATATGTTTTGTATCAAAATGTTTTCGATAAGTATCGATAATCGATAATCGATAATAAATATTAATTCAATAGAAGAAGCCACAGCCAGTTTTAACCAAAGTTAACATCTCCCACAGCCTAACATCACAAATGCACCCGAAAAGTTTTATTACCATAGAAGCCAAGAGGCTCGACATATAAAATCAGCAACAGGTTCTTTCATATGACAGGGACGCGTCTCAAATGAATGTTTCCTTTTAAAACATAATTGCATCATATTACTCGACTTTTTTTATTTTAAACTTAAATTAAGCTATTGTTACCGCAAAGTAGTAAAAACAGGCATATAAAATCAACATTAGTTCTTGGATATAACAGGGGCATGTTCTGCATGAATGTTTCCGTTTAGAGCACAACTGAAGTATAATACTTGACTTTTGCATTTGAAACTTTAATACAAGCCATTATATATATATATATATATATATATATATATATATATATATATATATATATAAATTTGATAAAATCGACAATAGGTTCCGTAAAGTGCAATGTAGACTCCAATGTATGGTGAACAAAGTCACTGCGAGACAAAGTCACTGCGAGACAAAGTCACTGCGAGACTTGTGCACTACAATGGGTCTCCAACTAGAGCAGGCAATCAATCGATTTGATGGAAAAATGGTCGATTTCACCGATTCCGATTACAATAAAAATATGGGAGTGTAAAATATTCGTTAATTATCATTCAAAAATGTGCAAACTAGCGCGTACAGTAATGGCCACCAGTGATAACATAAGGAATTACATTGCTTAATATACAGAAGAAAAACTACTTATTTGCGGCAAATTTAAATGCGATACTCGTTTTCAGCATACCCGAAAACTTCCAAAAGTCGTTATTTTTTTTCAAAACGAGACAGAACTGATCTGTAAAGAACAGAATGATCTCCCTTAGATATTATTTTCCAAGCGAGTTATTCCCCTTGGATTTTATTCACGAATTTGATGGCGATTCTCCAAACAGAAAGAAGCTGCGTCAATTTCATTTGCGTATATTTTTTCTCGTTGATGAAAGTCCTATTTAAAAAATGAACCTGATAGATCCCTGACAGATTGAGTCTTTTATAAAGTTTCTTGCCTTCCCCCTCTCCAAATAAACATACAAATACTGAACGTAAAAACGAAATAGTTGAATTGAATATTAATTTGTAATGAAGTGAGTCCAAATAAAAAAAGGACTTATCTCCCTTATATTCGGAGCAACATCTGAAAATTTAATAAACTCGTTGTAGAATTGTGTCACGTCGAAACTAAATAAATAAATAAGTATAATAAGACACGTAAATAGATACATATAAACAATAAAAAAATTTAACTAGTTTTCATTTAGGTTCAAGATTTTTTATGTGCGGATTAATAATAATTAATAATTTGGATTGTCCGACCAATTGTTCTAATCTTAGATGTTTTTTTCACAACGTTTCGGCTGATGTAATATCCGAACTTCGTCAGGTGCACTTTTTTCCGTCGTCGTCGTCGTCGTCGTCGTTGTGGTGGTCGTTGTTGTTGTTGTTGTTGTTGTCCCTGCTGCTGCTGCTGCCTCCAACCCCCAACCTCATAATGTTACGAACGGCTTTCGGAAACGACACCCCCAACTTCTAGCGGTGTCAGAAATTTCGTGAAAAATAGTGAATAATTCCACCCCATCTTTCCAAGCTTATAACTCCTCGAAAAATGCAATTCAAGCCCTATTTTTTTTCAATTAAAGGAGCAAGGACCAAGATTTCATTAAAAAAAAAAAAAAAACGTGTTTTTTTTTTTTTTTAAAAAGGTTTTAAACTTCGGACTTTACAGGTAAAATTCTATAAGAACACTATGTTTTTTTTTGTTTTAAATTTGAATATATTATGTATTGACCTTTTCTCTTCAATTTGTGAGTAAATAATTATGTACTCATCGGGTTCTAAATTAATTATTATTAGATATTTACAAAATGGGAGGCGTGAATTATTCGACCCCCTGTCTTTCCAAGCTTATAACTCCTCGAAAAATGTAATTCAAGCCCTAATTTTTTTTTCAATCAAAGGAGCAAGGACCAAGGTTCCATTAAAAAAAAAAGAAAAAACAAATAACGTGGTTTAAAACAAAAAAGGTTTTAAACTTCAAACTTTACAGGTAAAATTCTAAAAGAACACTATTTTTTTTTTTTTAAATTTGAATATATTATGTATTGACATTTTCTCTTCAATTTGTGAGTAAATAATTATGTACTCATCGGGTTACTAAATTAAGTATTTACTTTTTAATAGACACTTAAAAATTGGGATGGGGGGTGGGTTCGTGAATTAAAAAAAAACGTTTGTCTAAAATATTATATTCGATTTATTGGAAAGAACATAAAATTTCACATTTACCCTGAAAATATCGTAAAAATAGAATCAATAGAAAAATTTTGATAGATTTTTAAAATTTAAAAATTGAAAAATATTGAGTTTAAAAATTGAAAAATATTGAGTTCGGAAAATTCATTACTGTTTAAAAAAAAAAATATTTCTATTACTTTTAAAACAACTGTAATAGTTTATTTTGGAAGTATAATCCATAAAGAAAATAAATAACCCACTTTTAACAGAGAAATTCCGAGATTTTTATATTGTATTCGCAGTTTCGTGTTAGGGGTGTCAAAAATTCCTACAAAAATTCTGATACCGCTACCCAACTTCTCATGCAAACACTTTTTTCAAGGTCGGTTGTTTGTTGGTCTACCAGGCCAAAAATTTGACCTAAATTTAAAAAAAAAGAAAGAAAGAAATGAAATATGTCGTTTTTTTTTGTTTTTTTTAATGTTTCTAATGTAATCCTGTACACCCCTCCCCCAAATTTAATTTGTCCTATTCTTATGTTAGTTTTGTTTATGAAATTGTTAGGTGAAAGTACAGAATGGGCTCATAAGCGAAATTTAATCCGGATCCCTTTTCCCCTAAAAAAGAATTAATTAAATTTATCGTTATTTTATGGTTTAAACGTAAACCTCCACCTTGCCCTGTCGCAAAAAAAAAAAAGAAAAAAGAAAAAATTGTCATGTTTCGCTCCCCCCCCAATCATTAAACTTTAAAGAAAAGTAGGGCGACATGTCTCGTAGAACGGTAGGTGGCCGAAAAATGTGTCCGCATTTCACGATAAAATCATATAGGAAAGTAATCCCCCGCTCTGATAAGTTAAATTTTAAGTTATTATTAAAAGTTGTTCTTTTATGTAATTTATAAAGGTGTGGCCAAAAAAAGTAGATCTTAATATTTTTATGGGTTAAATAGTGATGGGCCACGGCGTAAAAATGTATCGTTGTTTTAATGTCCTTCTCTGTGTTTCCCTCTTTTTTTGCTGATACGATAATTTAATCTCTCTATCTCTCTGTGTTTCGCTCTCTCTCTCTCTCTCTCTCTCTCTTTCTGGCTGCTAACTGCAGTACTTGTTTACAATAATGTTAGATATCATCGTAAGAAATAGAAACAAATGCAACTTCTTTCTCTCTCTAAACTTCTCTCTCTCTCTCTCTCTCTCTCTCTCTCTCTCTCTCTCTATCTCTCTTTCGTTCTCTCTTTCGCCCTCTCTGCTGATACGATGATATAATCTCTCTCTGTATTTCTCTGTTTCTCTCAGTCTCTTTCATTCGCTTCGGTTCTGTTTTTCTATATTTAACTCTCTCACTTTCTCTATCTCCCTCTAATGAAAGTTAGAGAGAGAGAGAGAGAGAGAGAGAGAGAGAGAGAGAGAGAGAGAGAGAGAGAGAGAGAGAGAGAGAGAGAGAGAGGAACGGAGGGGGAGCTGGTTCGAGAAGCAAAGAACTTCGTTGAGGCATAGAAATCGCTTTATTTAATGTAAAAAACTAGCGATAGTCGCCATATTGGATACAGGATTGATTTAGTGTTCGTAATCTAGAATAAGAGATCGATATGATCTAAGCCAGTCGCGATAGGATTGTTGCAAGGGAGTTATTATTTTTCAAATAGACGGACAGGAATTTAATGGTTGGGCTATAAGTGTATGATTCTGTTAAGAACGATGTAAACACAGTACGCAGCATCCGTTGTGTATAAATGTACACGGTGTGGAATGAGGGCGTAAGAGGACTGGTGGAAGAGGTGGTGAAAATCTAGCTACTTCCTATGTAGGTTACGAAGATGATGAATATGGCGCTCCTCGGAATATAAGTAATGTTTTAATAATACGAAATAGTGTGTATGTAAATGCGTTCTATAGGTAAATGAGGTAATGATTAATGTTGTATATGTAATACATTTTTAGATGTCATCTGTTAACTTCAATGTACGCTACTTTATCCAGAGGGGAAGAATTGTGCCTACTTTATTATATATGAGATGCGATGAGAAGATATATAAATATATATGGACACTTTTTTAGCCATCTATTCCCATGGCTAATAACACTTTACCTGAAAATCCATCATTCAAACTTCTAGGCTTAACATTCGCAGTTAATATTAATTAGAATAAATACATTTAAGACATTTCCAGGGTTGCTGCAAGGAAGGTGGGCTAGAAAACTTTTCACACCCGCCAGTGTCCTGTATGTCTACAAAATTAACATTTGCACATGAATGGTGTATTGTTGTTGCATCTGGGCTGGTACACCCCCTCTCTCTCTTAGACAGATGTCAGAAAGCATTCTAATCTAATAGTTTCTCTTCACGAACTGCTAGCCACTGCAGCTCCATCCTTGCTCCCAGTTTCCTTGACTGTACTAAAATGCAGAAACTTAAATAAAATGTAAACAAATATCTTGCTGCACAACTCCCTGCTTAGGATGCTCCAGTATTTATGACCCATAATTCACTTTATTACCTCACGTTTCAGTGACAATATGCTTTGTGCGAGATGTATTCAGCTATAAAGAAAATTAAACAGTTAATTAATGTTTTATTGAAAACCAAAAACTTAAAAAATTAAAAAAATAAAAAAATTGAAAAATAAAGAATAAAAAAATAAAAAAAATTACAAAACAAAAAAATTAAAAAACAAAAAATTTAAAAAATAAAAAAATAAAAAAACTAAAAAATTAAAAATTAAAAAAATTGAAAAATAAAAAATAAAAAAATTAAAAAATTAAAAAACAAAAAAATTAAAAAACAAAAACTTTAAAAAATAAAAAATAAAAAACAAAAAAATTAAAAAAAAAAAAAATTTTAAAAATAAAAAATAAAAAACAAAAAATTAAAAAATTAAAAAATAAAAACAAAAAAATTAAAAAATTAAAAATTGAAAAATAAAAATAAAAAAATTAAAAAATTAAAAAACAAAAAATTTAAAAAATAAAAAAATAAAAAAAACAAAAAAATAAAAAAATTTAAAATTAAAAAAATTGAAAAATAAAAAAAAAAAACTTGAAAAATTAAAAAACAAAAAAATTAAAAAACAAAAAATAAAAAAAAAAAAAAAATAAAAAAAAAAAAAAATTAAAAAATTAAAAATTGAAAAATAAAAAAAAAAAAAATAAAAAAATTAAAAACAAAAAAATTAAAAAACAAAAAATTAAAAAAAAAAAAAAATAAAAAACAAAAAATTAAAAAATTAAAAATTAAAAAAATTGAAAAATAAAAAATAAAAAAACAAAAAACAAAAATTTTTATTTATCTCTACTATTATATAAAAAGAATTTTGTATGTATGTGTTTATGTGTGTGTGTATGTGTTTATGTGTGTGTGTTTGTGTGTGTGTATGTGTTTATGTGTGTGTGTTTGTGTGTGTATGTGTTTATGTGTGTGTGTCTGTGTGTGTATGTGTTTATGTGTGTGTGTATGTGTTTATGTGTGTGTGTTTGTGTATGTGCTTATGTGTGTGTGTTTTTGTGTGTGTATGTGTTTATGTGTGTGTGTTTGTGTGTGTGTATGTGTTTATGTGTGTGTGTTTGTGTGTGCATGTGTTTATGTGTGTGTGTTTGTGTGTGTGTATGTGTTTATGTGTGTGTGTTTGTGTGTGTGTATGTGTTTATGTGTGTGTGTTTGTGTGTGTGCATGTGTTTATGTGTGTGTGTTTGTGTGTGTATGTGTTTATGTGTGTGTGTTTGTGTGTGTGCATGTGTTTATGTGTGTGTGTTTGTGTGTGTGTATGTGTTTATGTGTGTGTGTTTGTGTGTGTATGTGTTTATGTGTGTGTGTTTGTGTGTGTATGTGTTTATGTGTGTGTGTTTGTGTGTGTATGTGTTTATGTGTGTGTGTTTGTGTGTGTATGTGTATGTGTTTATGTGTGTGTGTTTGTGTGTGTGTGTGTTGTGTGTATGTGTTTATGTGTGTGTGTTTGTGTGTGTATGTGTATTTGTATGTGTGTTTGTGTATGTGTATGTGTTTATGTGTGTGTGTTTGTGTATGTGTTTATGTGTGTGTGTTTGTGTGTATGTGTATTTGTGTGTGTGTTTGTGTGTGTGTATGTGTTTATGTGTGTGTGTTTGTGTGTGTATATGTGTGTATGTGTTTGTGTGTGTGTGTGTATGTATGTGTATGTATGTATGTATGTTTGTGTCAGGTCATATCATATGCTACTGGTACCATGTAACTCAGTACTACCTGCCTCATCGTCGGGTCACCGGCGACTAAACTGGTTCCCTCACCAGACTTGTTTGGTGAGGAGGGTGGCTTGTCTCCCTGAAGGATTAAAAACAAGACCTTCCAAAGGGCGAATGAACCCTTTTTTGGGGTCAACGGCCAATTAGCACGGTGTATATTTGTGTGTGTATATATATATATGTGTGTGTTGGGGTGGAGAGGGCTCCCGTAAGCTGTGGTGAAGGCAACCTTTCTAGGAGAAGCAAATCTCTGATTTAAAAAACCATAAAGCGGGAGATCAGTACCTACATTAACCTGGTCTGCAGTTTAACTTGTTGCTGGCTATCTTTCTCTTGCATGTTGTTGGATCTCAACATTTTGAACTGAGAGAGAGACTTAGCTGTCATACAAAGCTAAAACTCTGTAACATCATCTTTGTATAGATACTCCCTCAGGCATTTGGGCTCATGGACTTTAAGTGTCTGAGGGAGTGGAACTCGGCTGACAAGACGTTGCAATCATCATGATGTATGTATGTGTGTGTATGCATGTGTGTGTGTATGTGTAAGTTTGTGTGTATGAATGTGTGTGAGCCAGAGAGAGAGAGAGAGAAAGAGAGAGAGAGAGAGAGAGAGAGAGAGAGAGAGAGAGAGAGAGAGAGAGTTGGTTCCCTATGGCCTCGAAAACAGCTGGGGCGATTTTTATGAAATTTCATATGAAGCTACTTTATGTGCCTGGCAGTGTTCTTAGATATGTTTTGTATCAAAATGTTTTCAATAAGTATCGATAATCGATAATCGATAATCGATAATAATAAATATTAATTCAATAGAAGAAGCCACAGCCAGTTTTAACCAAAGTTAACATCTCACACAGCCTAACATCACAAATGCACCCGAAAAGTTTTATTACCATAGAAGCCAAGAGGCTCGACATATAAAATCAGCAACAGGTTCTTTCATATGACAGGGACGCGTCTCAAATGAATGTTTCCTTTTAAAACATAATTGCATCATATTATTTGACTTTTTCATTTTAAACTTAAATTCAAGCCATTATTACCGCACAAGCAGTAAATCCAAGCATATAAAATCAACAGTAGGTTCTTTGATATGACTGCGGCGTGTTTTAAATAAATGCTTCCATTTAGAGCATAACTGAAGCATGATACTTTACTTTTTTTCTTTTTTTTTTTTTTACATAGGCGTCACCACTTATCAAGGCCGATAGGCCACTCAAGGATAAGGGTTAAAGAGTGTAGAGTAGTCAAAAGGACAATATAGTAATCAATAGTAATGGAAGTTCGGTAAATTTGTTAACTTAAGTGGAACGGCTCATCAGAAACTTGTTCACGTTGGACTTGAAGACAACCATATTATAGACAGCTGGAAAGCAGGAAAACGGAAGACAATTCCACAGGCGTGCAGTTCTAAGAAAGAAGCTTTGATCATGGAATCTATGTTTAGGTTTAGGCACAGATAAAGAGTGGGGAAAATTATTGATGATGTTTTCAGCTAGTCTAGTGTTTCTTGTGAAAGTTTAGCGAGGGGGGGGACCAAAGATTGAAGCTCAGTCGAACACTTTCCATGAAAATAACGATAAAGCAGAAACAAACTCGCAATATCTCTTCTGTGAGATAGAGGCTGCAGCGAAGAGAAAAGGACATCTCCCACCAGGCCACGAAGTCTATTTTTAACCCTATCAAGGCAGGACAAGTCTTTTCTAGCAGCTCCTGCCCATATGTGGCAACAGTATTCCATCCTTGGACGTATCAGGCTCTTATATAGATAGAGAATTGCATCAGCAGTGAGATATCTACTGGATCGATAGAAGGATCTGACCATTTTTCCAGCGGCCTTGGCAACAGATTTGATGTACGTATTCCATTTAAGATCAGAAGTAAAGGTCAAGCCCAGAAGCCTGTCAAAACTTGAGACCTCCCCAAGACGAGAGCCATTCATTTTAATTGATGCCAGATGGGGATCAGAACGTTGATAATATAAAGATAGAAGCTTGGTTTTAGATGCATTAAAAGTAACCAGCCATTCCTTTCCCCATTGCACCACGTGATCAAGATCAGAGGAGAGAGAATCGGAGAGAACTTGGTCGTTTACTGTCTTAGATGTGCTACCATAGATGGTAGTGTCGTCAGCAAAAATGTCTACAAATGATGTAAGGATGTGATTTGGAAGATCATTAATGTAGATCAGGAAAAGAGTTGGGCCCAGGATGGACCCCTCAGGGACTCCAGCATTTATACTGTGTGCTTCTGATTTTTGCCCATCAACTACTACTCTTATGAACCTATCAGAGAGAAATGATTTAATAATTGAGAAGACATTTCCAGCTATACCATAGCTGGAGATCTTGTGAAGTAAACCTTTATGCCATACCCTATCAAAGACCTTTGATATGTCAATAGCAATTGCCCTAGAAAGGTTGCCTCTGTCGAGAGATTCGCTAATCCTATGAGATATAACTGTATGCACATCTGCTGTAGATCTAGCAGAACGGAAACCATATTGCGTGTCATTAAGAAGGTTATTTTTACTGAGATGGTTGATTACTTCTGTATTTAACACAGATTCCAGCAACTTACTCATGACGCACAGGAGACTAATTGGCCTGTACTGAGAGGGGGATGAACGATCACCTGAATTCTTAAATACAGGGCATACTGATGAGATTTTCCAGGGTGATAGGAAGCTATTCTCCTTAAGACAACGTTTAAACAGTTTTGTAAGTATGGGTGCTAGTTCTGGTTGAAGTTTTTTGAGTACTATAATTGGAATACCGTCAGGGCCGGTTGCTTTACTGGAATCAAGGTTTTTGATTAGCTTGGCAACATCACATACAGATATTTGTATATCACATAGTGTGTTTTCTGATACAGGAGGAAATATTGGGGGTTGGCGGCCTTGGTCGCAAAGGGTAGAAATGGCTGCAAAGTTCTTGGCAAAGAGTTTGGCTTTGTCTGATGCTGATGAGATTAACTCAGGTCCATTGATGATAGTTGGGATAGAGCACATGCTTCTGTTCAGGATTCTGTTTGCAATTTGCCAAAACTGGTGGAAATCAAGCCGCTGCTCAGCTACTTTGGACTTGACGGACTGAGCATACAACTCTCTTGCGTTCTTTATTACTTTTTTACAATGGTTTCTGGCAGTCCTGAAAGCGGCTTTAGTTTCCATACATCTATTACGTTGGAAGCAGTGGAAAAAATGATTTCTGTGCGCAATAGCAGCAGCACATTCTGGAGAAAACCATGGCTGGCTGTTAGGTTTTGCTGGAACTTTTTTGAGGGTATGAAATTGTCTATACCTACAGTTAACCATTCTGTCAGTTCTGATACTATAGACGACACATCCTTCTTAAACATGGAACGCAGAGGAAGATTCGATATAAATGTACGGAAACTGTCCCAGTCAGCCATAGTGTATCGATATACTGTACAATGGAGAGGTACGTCTGAGGACTTATTATATTTCATTTTTATCTTAATTGATACAAATGAGTGGTCGGAAGATCCAAGAGGAGACAGAACGGAAACTGAACATAGTTCAGGGCAAGTTGTGAGAAAAAGGTCTAGGAGACTTGCATACTGGCTGTCATTGTCGGGCACACGGGTGGTTGTGGACTAAGTCACTACAAGAGGCATGTAAAGCTTCCTCCCAGTGTACCGCGATGGGTCTTCAAAAAGAGGAGGTAATCAATTGATTTGACTGAAAAATGATCGATTTCACTGATTTTGATTACAATAAAAATATGGGAATGCGAAACATTCGTAAATTTTCATTGTTAAATATGTGCCCGCTTGCGTGTACAAAAATGGCCACCAGTGATAACATAATAGATTACATTGCTGAATATCCAGAAAAACTACTTGTTTGCGGCAATTTTGTATGCGATATTCGTTTTCAGCATATAAAGTAATCATTTTAAAGATTATTGTTAAAATGTGAAGTAAGTAAAAATTTACTAAACTGTGCGTTCAATTTCTAAAAATACGATTTTAAACTGCGCGAGCCTTTTCTAGTCTCGCACAAAAACACACATTCACATTTCAAGCTATATTACTTGTCGCATACATACACGCACACAAATATACGTGCCCACGTCCACACACGTACATATATTCACGTTCGCGTATATACACTCACATTCACGTGTATATACACACACGCTAACGTACACAAATGTACTCACACACGCGCACACGTACGCACACAGATGGACGACGTCACTTCCTTTCAATGGAAATCCACACATGTGCAAAGACCACCGGAAACAAAGTATAAACCAAAGAGCAATAACCGGCTTCTTCCTTTTAGGCCCAGCTTTCGAGCTGGTCAGTCTACGGACCGACCGCGTGCGTCACGTCCACTTACTACTATGTGGGACAAAAGGCTAACAGACAGTATGTACACATTCACTCTTTCTCTCTCTATCTACTACTGGTCCCTGAGAACACCTTCGCGTAGCTGACTGCTAACATGGTGTACAGCTTAACCTCTATCCTCTTCTTTGTCCTCACGCTGGGCTATCGTTCCCATTTTTCACTACATCACTCACTTCTTTTCCCACGCGCGAACAAACGATAGTGACCCGAACGTGAGATGAAAACACATTTCCTTTTTCCTTCTATAATACCAATCCCGCAACAAACGATAGTTACACCCGTGCGGACATGAACACGTGTTACCATAAAACATTCATTCTTTCAACAGTAAATAAACGACGTTTATCTTATCCATCTATTGAGTTTTTGTTTCCTTCAATTCCATTCGTTTCATTATTTTCTTGTAGCGAGTTAGAGTATTATTATATCCTGGTCCGCAACAAAAAACTCAAATGGTATAGACTGGCAGCCATACGCATGTAAAAATATAATTTAAAAATTGAATGCGACACATTACAAATGCTATTAATATTTCCAAACGAGACAGAACTGATCTGCAAAGGACAGAATGATCTCCCTTAGTGAGATGTTATTTTCCAAGCGAGTTATTCCCCTTGTATTTAAAAACAACAACAAAATAGTTGAACTGTTAAATATTAATTTGTAATGTAGTAAGCCAATATCCAAAAAGGAGTTATCTCCCTTATATTCGAAATAACATCTGAAAATTTAATAAACTCGTTGCAGAATTGTGTCACGTCAAAACTAAATAAATAAATAAGTATAATAAAACACATAAATAAATACATTTATAGGGTAATAATTGCTTAAATAAACACAAGGCCAAACGACATTTCTTTTAACAAAACAACAACAAAGGGTTTAATTAGAAAAGGCAATATTGTATCTCAGACTGAAGAGAAAGAAAGAAAGTATAAATGTCTGTTTTAAAGTGTCGTCTGCCATCAGACTGCAGTCATCAACAAGTAGCAGTGGGAGGAGTGAGTGAGAAAGGTCCGTACAGGTCGCATGCTGGCGTCTCTCTGTCGATCGCAGCTGAGATCCCAAAGGGCTAAAAATAGTTCTTAAGGGGACAGCTCAAATCAATGCGCCCTGCCAACCGATTGGTCAGTGCGGCTGAATCACTTTGTCACTGAGCATTGATCCGCTTATAGTAAATAGTTTGTTAACTGCTACATCACCCCCTGCTTAGGTGAAAAGCCGATGAAGAAAAATAAAAAGGTAGCAGTCTTTAGAAAAATACAGAACACGAGGCAACGTAATGTCTGGAAGTTTATGTTGCTGAAGAAAGAATATATAAAGGGGTAATGAGAATAGAAAGTTTCACCTAAAATTTATTTTTTTATTTAAAAAAAAAAATAAATCGAATTCACAGGGGTTGTAATATACAAAGTTTTGCATATTTTTTTGGGCCAATGTACACGGCAGCCACTACGTGTAGTAGTGACATAGTTGTCATTTTCAATATTCACTTCAGGTGTTTGCTGTGTGAATGTAGGTGGGATATGTGTGTCTTGTGTTTCTGAGTTAAGAAAAGCTCTTTTCACTCTGTCAACAGATACTGTTTCTTTTTTTTGCCCCTAATATCCACGGTGAAAAGTTTAGAAGTGCACGCGATAAGGACCAGAATAAGGCGGTGTTAGAGGGGCTTTCACAGTCTTTTCTAAGAAACACGTGTGTCCATGAAGAAATGTCTTTGGGGACCGAAGATTTTATGCTCTGTTCCCTAGGTTTCATGGGTGGGAGCTTACTAAAGTAAGCTTGCAGTCTGTTCAGCTGAATCTGACAATCCTATTTCTATCGGGATCTGCATCTGACCTGGCAGCGATAGAGGTACTCCATAGACCAGTTCGCGCGGAGAGTATCCCAGGTCCTCAGGGTAAGCACGTAAGGCAGCTTTCAATTGTCGATGTAAGCGTTCTATCATCCCGTTCGAAGCTAGGTGATAGCTTGTTGTTTGAATACGTTTGATCCCTAAAATCCTGAAAAGTTCCTGGAACAGGTGGGATTCAAACTGTGCTCCACGGTCTGTGGTAATTGTTGTGGGGACTCCATAGTGCGATATCCAACCTGATATAAGGGCTCACGCTACAGATTCAGTCAAAATGTCCTTTAGAGCAATAGCTTCAGGCCACCATGTGAAACGGTCTATACAGGTCAGAAGATAAGTAAATCCCTGACTGACTGGCCAAGGTCCAACCATGTCAATGTGCACATGGCTAAACCAAGTATCTGGGGTGGTGAATGTTCCAAGGGGTGCACGGATATGCTTGTGCACCTTTGACTTTTGGCAGGATACACAGGAACGTGTCCAGGCAATAATATCATGCCTCATATTTGTCCAGAAAAATCTAGCTGTAATCAACTTTACTGTGGCTCTGCATCCGGGGTGTAGCAGATTGTGTAGGGTGTCAAAAACAACTCTACGAAGAGTCAATGGAACAAATGGTCGAGGTGAATCTGTTGAAGTGTCACAAATGATCTGCATGTCCGAGGGAGGCACGGGCAGGTATGCGAATTTGCAAGCTGCAAATTCAGGTGACGACGGATCCAACCTGTCCAAACTTGGCTGGTCTAAGGCTATCTGCTCTAAGTTAATATCCGATGGTGAGGACAGAGAATTAATGGGAAGGCGGGACAAAGCGCCTGCCGCAGCATTCTGCTCACCTGAGGTATGTCGGATATCGCTGGTAAATTGCGAAATAAAATCCAAGTGACGAGTTTCACGAAGTGAATGTTTGTCCGGCTTAGCACGCAGTGCGAATGTAAGCGGACGGTGATCAGTGTAGATCACAAACTGTCGGCCCTCGAGTGAATGCTGAAAGTGTTTCACTGCGAGGTACATAGCCAGGAGTTTTTGTGTTGCTAGTTTCTCCTTCACTTTTTTAAAGGCTTTCAGCTGAATGTCATTCAGGGAAATCTGCTCATTTTTCTTCTTCCTGTTACGTAACAAGTCAGAAAGAGGAGACAAGAGATCCGGACAGTGTGGGATAAAGTGTTTGTAGTAATTTAGCAGGCCGAGGAAGTGCCTTAGTTCGCGAAGTGAAGTGGGTGGTTTAAGGTCTTGTAGAGCCTTAACCTTTTCAGGTAAGGGAGATATACCCTTTGGGCTGATGATGTGGCCCAGGAAAACTAACTCTGAAGCACCAAAAACACATTTACCAGGGTTAATTCTAACCCGGTACTGTTGAAACCGTTCAAACAGTAGGCGAAGGTGAATGACATGTTCCTCAGGTGAGGCACTTGCCACTAGAATGTCGTCTATGTAGTTATAGACAAAGTTTAAATCACGCACTACCTCGTCCATGAAGCGTTGAAAGGTACTAGACGCGTTTCGCAAACCAAAAGGCATAGTTAAAAATTCAAACGCTCCAAACGGAGTTGTTACAGCAGTTTTCGGGATATTGGCTGGATTCACTGGAATCTGATGGTATGCCTTAACTAAATCTAGTTTGGAGAAGGTCTTACAACCGTGCAGTGAAGAAGCGAAGTTCTGTATGTGTGGGATTAATAAAACAATAAAAAAAAATTAACTACTTTTCGTTTAGGTTTAAGATTTTTTATGTGCGGATTAATAATAGTTAATCATTTGCATTATCCGGACTATTGTTTTAATCTTAGGTGTTTTTTTCACAACGTTTCGGCCGATTCAATATCCAAACTTCTCCAGGTGCATTATATTTTCAAACTTGGTAATCTTTACATCGAACTTGGCAACCTACACAGAAATTTCGAATTTATTTGAGCCATGGGGATAGATTGTTCTCGTCACGTCAGCCATAAACTGCTAGAAATATTCATTATGATACTCTTAGTTATTAACGCATGTAGTAATGAATTAAATATTCGACCTTTAGATGACCGTCACTTAAAACTAATTCTTAAGCAACGCTTTTAACCGTTGCATCATGGATCTATGTGGACCATTCTAATATTTCATTTAACGCTTGTCTAATTGACATTCCGGTAGCCGTTCTTACCATGAGGAGTTGGGGTTGTTATTTTCAAAAGCCGTTCGTAATATGAGGAGGTTCAGCGGGTGAGCAGCAGCAGCAGCAGCAGCAGCAGCAGCAACAACAACAACAACAACAACAACAACACTGTACTTTTTATGAGGGGGAGGGACACGCTTCCACTGGGCAATGCCGGTTAGCGGGTACTGCTAGTATAAAAATATTACCCCCCCCCAATATTTTGTAAGAATTGACACCACACGATTCTTCAATAATCTGTGATGCAATTCATCTCATTATTCTGATATATATATATATATATATATATATATATATATATATATATATATATATATATACTAGCAGAAGTACCCGTCGTTGACTGGGTTCAAAAATAGCCTACAGAAAATGGACTGTGATTGATGAAAGTATGATAGATTATGAAAAGGAGGGGTTTGTAAAGAGATAGGTTTCGATACTCAAAAATTTTACACTAAGCAAAATATGATGAAAGTAAAGATAATTTTCGTGAAAATATATTTTTTTATATCAACTTTGTTTCCATTCGTAGCCAAGAGTGACTAACAAAATGATTTTTCCTTACAAAGAGAAAATGTTATATATATAATAATATAAATATACAAGAAATAAATGTTACCATATACAATAAAAGTTACTTTTATGGTAGAAAGGTTCATTGGTTTGTATTTTTAAGTAGTTTGTAACTAAATATATTTTTTTTAAATCACGAACCGGTTTAAAAACAAACAAAATGGCAGCGACTTTGAAATGGAGAGCCCCGTTTTCAATTTGAAGGAGGGGCACTTTAGTATTCTGTGTTAAAAATTTAAGAGAGTTCCGTCAACGTAAGGAATATTTATAAACATATTTTAATGTTTGCCGTTTTTTGTACTTGAGGAATATTCGATTATGGCATGTGTAGTTTATATAAAAATTCATTTAAGTAGTTATCGCCTCAAATTTCGTTTTAATTTCGGTTGGCTGAAATTATTTCAAGTAAAGAGCATTAAAAACTATTTCAAAACAACAACAACAAAAAAAAACATGAACTGAACTTTTATTGACTATGGTAACATTTATTTCTTGTATATTTATTTTTGCAGATAGTCGTTTGTTGGCTTTTCTGCTAAACACTCTTACTAAATAATATCGACGAAATATCGAAAAACAAAGAAACAAAAACAGTTTTGAAAAATAATGAAGCTTTACTTACTTTAGTAAAATAATCCGAGCAGAAAAATGGAATATTAAAAAATGTAAATGTTTTCAAAAAGACACTTAATCACGCGAGGAGGATTTTTTCCTTCTTTTGACACGATAACAAGTAACGTTCTTATTTTTTATTATTTATCTATTTTCGAAAGAATGCCACGTGCAAGTGGAGAAGGAAAAAAACAGAGTTATGCAAAATTTGTGTCGAGAATTGTCTAAAGTTCCGATTTTTTTTTGGCTTTCACTTTAATAATAACGTGAATTTCTGAGGTGAATTTATTCGACACAATATGATTTAACTAAAAAAAAATAAATAAAAGCTAACGTCAATTAAGATTAAAGTTAAGGTGTTATTGTGGACCCTCAGCCCTTTTAAAAAACCTTGTTAAACTTTGTGACATATTTACATTCTATGGAGGTCAAGCGCGAACGAACACCCACTAATTTTATTATACCATATTTCTTTAAACTGAAACATAATTATCAAAGTATACTTACGCAAATAGATATGAAAAGTCTTTGTTAAAGTTTGTGCCATATTTCCATGGAGTACAGGCGCGAACGCAGACCCCCCAATTTTATTATACCATCCCTATTTAAGTTGAAACATACCTATCAAAATATTCTTATGTACATTTATATCACAAACCCTTGTAAACGCTTTTTTTGTATATTTTATTTCCATACTTTGAAGGCCAGGCGCGTACGCAGACCCTACAATTTTTATGAACTACCGTTCTGCCAGATCAAACCTACCCATTCCTCGATACATCTTCTATCATTATATCATTATATGCATTATATGTAATCAGTTTGTTTTTTAAAATAGTCAACCATATAGGAGCCTATTCGTGACCACACACACACACACACACACACACACACACACACACACACACACACACACACAGACGTTCAGCTTCGTGGTTCAATTTTAAATTCTGAAAAAATATTGAGCTTTTCCTTTTTGCCTAGGATCTCCTTGAAAGTATTACTTCAAGTAATATCTATCAGGATTTTTCATCGGAATTCTATCAGTATCTTATCTCGCTTATATATATATATATATATATATATATATATATATATATATATATATATATATATATAATTATTTTTTTACTATAATAATTAAATACCTACAGACACTAGTGTTTCATCCTTTCGGGATTCTTCAGTGCAGGGTGTCACGATTACTACCAGTCTAACGATTCGAACCCCGCGACACGAGACATCTCTGGCTCAATTAGCGGAGGCCGTATCCATTCGGCTACTATTAACCGTGTGAAATAGCGTTGAATTTTAAACATTTTAATTTAAATGTTCATTACGTCAGACAGACAGTGATCAAATCGTTATACGATGATCTACGCATAAGAGCTAAATTGACCGACTTTTTAATTCAACGGAAAGTGCTCAACGATAAGAAACGAATTTCTTAAAGGGGCTGTCATAATTATTTTTTTACTATAATAATTAAATACCTACAGACACTAGTGTTTCATCCTTTCGGGATTCTTCAGTGCAGGGTGTCACGATTACTACCAGTCGAACGATTCGAACCCTGCGACACGAGACATCTCTGGCTCGATTAGCGGAGGCCGTATCCATTCGGCTACTATTAACCGTGTGAAATAGCGTTGAATTTTAAACATTTTAATTTAAATGTTCATTACGTCAGACAGACAGTGATCAAATCGTTATACGATGATCTACGCATAAGAGCTAAATTGACCGACTTTTTAATTCAACGGAAAGTGCTCAACGATAAGAAACGAATTTCTTAAAGGGGCTGTCATAATTATTTTTTTACTATAATAATTAAATACCTACAGACACTAGTGTTTCATCCTTTCGGGATTCTTCAGTGCAGGGTGTCACGATTACTACCAGTCGAACGATTCGAACCCTGCGACACGAGACATCTCTGGCTCAATTAGCGGAGGCCGTATCCATTCGGCTACTATTAACCGTGTGAAATAGCGTTGAATTTTAAACATTTTAATTTAAATGTTCATTACGTCAGACAGACAGTGATCAAATCATTATACGATGATCTACGCATAAGAGCTAAATTGACCGACTTTTTAATTCAACGGAAAGTGCTCAACGATAAGAAACGAATTTCTTAAAGGGGCTGTCATAATATATATATATATATATATATATATATATATATATATATATATATATATATATATATGAAACCTTTTTCAGACATCTATTACCATGGCTAATAGCACTCTCCCTGATAATCCATCATTCAAACTTTTAGGCTTAACATTCACAGGTTAGCATGAATTAAAATAAATACATTGAAGACATTTCCAAGGTTGCTGCAAGGAAGGTGGGCTCCTTCTATCGTGCTAGAAAACTTTTCACACCCGCCAGTGTCCTGTATGTCTACAAAATTACTATTTGCATATGAATGGTGCATTGTTGTTACATCTGGACTGGGTCACCAACCACCAACCCCCATCTCTCTCTTAGATGCCAGAAAGAATTCTAGTCTAATAGTTTCTCTCCTCGAACTGCTAGCCTTGTAACTCCATCCTTGCTCCCAGTTTCATTGACTGTACTAATATGCAGAAACTTAAATATAATGTAAACGAATATCTTGCTGCACAACTCCCTTCTTAGGATGCTCTAGCATGTATGACTCCCAAATTCACAGTGTTCTCTTACGTTTATGTTTTGTTTGGGATGCATTCATGTATAAAAAATGAAACAGATGATTAATATTTTATTAAAAACAAAAATAATGAAAAATAAGAAAAATATTAAATAATAAATTCATCTTTACTATTATATATAAAAAGAAACTTTGTGTGTGTGTGTGTGTGTGTATGTGTGTTTATGTATGTGCATGTTCTTGTGTTTATGTGTGTGTATGTGCGTATGTGTGTGTGAGAGGGAGAGTTAGTTCCTTATGGCCTCGAAAACGGCTGGGTCGATTATTATGAAATTTCATATAAAGCTACTCCATGTGTGTGTATGTGTGTGTGTGTCTACGTGTGTATTTATGTTTGTGTGTGCATGTGTGTATGTGTGTATGTGTGTGTACGTGTGTGTGTGTGTGTGTGTGTGTGAGAGAGAGAGAGAGAGAGAGAGAGAGAGAGAGAGAGAGAGAGAGAAAGAGAGAGAGGTAGTTCCTTATGGCCTCGAAAATGACTGGGGCGATTTTTATGAAATTTCATATGAAACTACTTTATGTGCCGGGCAGTGTTCTTAGATAGGTTTTGCATTAAAATGTCTTTGATAAGTATCGATAATCGATAATCGAAATAATTCGATGAAAGAAGTAACAGCCAATTTTGACGAAAGTTAAAACTGCACACAGCCTAACATCACAAATGCATCCGAGAAGTTTTATTACCAAGCTGAAATGGCCGACATATAAAATCAACAGTAGGTTCTTTGATGTGACAGGGACGCACCTGAAATAAATGTTTCTATTTAAAGCAAAATTACTTGACTTTTCATTTTTAACTTAAATTAAAGTCATTATCACCGCACAAGTAGTAATACCAGGCATATAAAATCAACAGCAGGTTCTTTGATATTACAGAGGCGCG
This sequence comes from Euprymna scolopes, assembly GCF_053919585.1. Taxonomy (NCBI): domain Eukaryota; kingdom Metazoa; phylum Mollusca; class Cephalopoda; order Sepiida; family Sepiolidae; genus Euprymna; species Euprymna scolopes. Next base: position 146,380,797 of record NC_136500.1, on the reverse strand, counting down.
TTCTAAATGAATGTTTCTGTTTAGAGCACAACTGAAACATGATACTTGAGTTTTGCATTTTAAACTTTAATTCGAGTCATTATATATAAAAATAATTTTATAAAATCAACATTAGCTTCTCTACAGTGCAATATAGACTACAATATATTGTGAACTGTGAGAGGCGTGTAAACTTCCCTCCATGTGCACTACGATGGGTCTCCAACTAGAGCAGGAAATCAATTGATTTGATTGAAAAATGGTCGATTTTACTGATTTCGATTACAATAAATATATGGGAGTGTGAAACATTCGTTAATTATCGTTAAAAAAAATGTGCCTGCGCTTACGCGTGTTGCATAAGGGGTTTCATTGAGAGTGTCTTATTAGAAGTGATGCTGTATCTTAGTGAGTGTTCTTGTCTTATTATAGAGTCTTAGGAAGAGATGCTTAGAAAGAGTCTTATTACAGTGTTTGTTGTATCTTAGAGAGAGAGAGAGAGAGAGAGAGAGAGAGAGAGAGAGAGAGAGAGAGAGAGAGAGAGAGAGAGAGAGATGTTGTATAAGTTGTTGTACGAGAGACTTAAAGAGATTGTTCATATTATGATTCTTATATCTTAAATGTTCATTCTTTCCTTAGATGTGTAGAAGAAGAAACTCTTTGAGTGATGACATATAGTGTTCACTGTTCGGACATGATGATGTTGAGACGTGTATGTAAATACATATAACACAAATATATAATACAATTGGACTTTCTCGAAATGATCATAAAACAAGACGAGCTTTACAAAAAACATAATGGTTTATTCTTCACACGGCCGTGTTCCATCACCAAGAATTCAAAGTCTCACATTTTTCCTTGAAGTGATGTCTCGCTTCCAGACGTCTGACTGTCCCTGAGTTTTCTCACTGACTGTTTTCTAACTAAAGTTTTTCTCTATTCCTAGAACTTTCTATTTTCCGTGACGTCATACACATGTTAAAACATGTGCATTCTTTCACGTGTCCTGGACATACGTGTCCAAAACTTTTCCTATTTCTACAAAAGGAATTTCAATATGTTAAAAACATTATCTTATAAGCTGCATTCTTTCAATTTAAAATTTCATAATAAACTTGACAGCTCACATTCTTTTCTTGAATATTTATCTATATTCTAAACAAATGTTTGTTTTACATTTTTAAATTCTCACACGTAATCTATTTCTAAACTAGATTACGAGGTTCGAAATCCGCCTATGCTTTTTCATTTTCATTTTAAACTAAATTCTCCATTTTCATACTTACATGAAAAGGGGACAGCCCTTATCATGTAACACGCGTACAGAAATGGCCATCAGTGATAACATAAGGAATTACATTGCTTAATATACAAAAGAAAACTACTTATTTGCACCAAATTTAAATGCGATACTCGTTTTCAGCATACTCGAAAAGCTATAAAAGTCATCATTAAAAAAGCGATTGTTAAGGAGGAAGAAGGTAAAAATTTACCAAGCTGTGCGTTCAATTTCTAAAAAAATACGATTTTAAACTCAAATATGATGGACTGACAGACGCATGTAAAAATATGATTTAAAAATTGAATGTGACACATTACAAATGCTACTAACATTTCCAAACGAGACAGAACTGATCTGCAAAGAACAGAATAATCTCCCTTAGTTAGATATTATTTTCCAAGCGAGTTATTCCCCTTGGATTTTATCCACGAATTTGATGGCGATTCTCCAAACAGAAAGAAGCTGCGTCAATTTAATTTACGTATTTTTTTTTTTTTTTTTGGGATGAAAATACTATTTCAAAGATGAACGTGATAGGTCACTGACGGATTGATTCTGTTATAAAGATTCTTGGACGCCCCCCCACCCATAAACATTAATACTGAAGTAAAAACAAAATAGTTGAACAATAAAATATTTATTTGTAATGAAGTAAGACCAAATAAAAAAGAGTTATCTCCCTTATATTCGAAGCAAATTTAATCAACCCGTTACAGAATGGTGTTTCGTCAAAACTAACTAACTAACTAACTAACTAACTAACTAACTAACTAAATAAATAAATAAATAAATTAATAAATAAATAAAATAAAATACATAAATAAATACATATATAAATAAAAAACAAAATTAACTAGTTCTAATTCAGGTTCTACATTTTTTATATGCGAATTCCCGAATTAATAATTTACAATTTGAATTATTTGGATTTTCCGGACTATTTTTTATAATCTTAGATGTTATTTCCACAACGTTTCGGCGATATAATATTCGAACTTCTTCAGGTGCTTTATATTTTCAAACTTGGTAATCTTTACATCGAACTTGGGAACCTACACAGAAATTTCGAATTGATTTGATCCATGGGGATAGATTGTTCTCGTTACGTCAGCCATAAACTGCTAGAAATATTCATTATGATACTCTTAGTTATTAACGCATTTAGTAATGAATTAAATATTCAACTATTAGATGACCGTCACTTAAAACTAATTCTTAATTGACAGAGTACAAAATAGACTTCGTGGTTTAGTGGGGGATGCCCTTTTCTCTACCCTGCAACCCCTCTCCCACAGAAGAGACGTTGCGAGCCTATCCTTGTTTTATCGTTATTTTCATGGCAGGTGCTCGTCTGAACTCCAATCTCTGGTCCCCCCTCGCCAATCTTTCACGAAAAACACCCGTCTAGCTGAATCCACTGTGAAAAATTTTCCCCACTCTATATCTGTGCCTAAATCAAAACGCGGATTTCATGAGCAAAGCTTCTTTCTTAGAACTGCACGCCTGTGGAACTCTGTTCCGTCTGCCTGCTTCCCTCCGGACTACAACTTGGATGTCTTCAAGTCTAATGTTAACAAATTTCTAATGGACCGCCCCCCCTAATTAAACACTTCATAAAATCTCCTCACTAACGTAATGTACTTGCAATAACCCTTATCCCTGAGTGGCTTCCGGGCCTTGATAAGTGGTGATCACTGTGTAAAAAAAAAAAAAAAAAAAATTCTAATATTTCATTTAACGTTTGCTTAATTTAAATATAAATTATTTTTAACCTAAATTTTATCGGTCCTAGGTGGACCGATGAAATTGTTGCCTCAGAAAAAACAACATGATTCTATGTTTGTTTGATGAAAACATGTCTTTTTTTTTTTTTTTTGGTGGAACATCTACTAGTTTGCCAGTTGTGTACACATCCCGAGAGTAATAGGAGCCTTCTATCATGTCTGAAAGTGACACAACGTTCAATGAGCGAAATCGGAGATGCGCCACTGTACAACTCATGCTCTCTACCGATCCAAGTCATGACAACAGGACCATTGCCAGAACACTGCCACTAATAACAGGGACGTGCCCAGGATGATGAAAACAAAGCCAGCCTGATTGTTGCCATCTGCCAAGTATTCGCCAAGCTCCCGCCAGCGCTTGTGGAAAAATCATGCTCCCAATTCCAGATCTGTATCGAAACGGTGGCCACATTGATAGATGTCAGCTCTACTACATAATAAAGTTACCTGAATTGATTTTTTCTATAAAGTGTTTTAAAATAAAGATCTTGTGTTGTTTTCTTTAGGGCGGCAACTTTATCGTTCCACCCTGTAGTTTAGTGAAATCTCATGCATAAGCAATACTTTTGCATTTAAACAATTGACGAAAAAAAAAAAAATTACATCCCAATTCTCAATCACCATGACAAATTTAAAATAAGAATGTCAGCATCGGAATAGAAAGATGAGTTATGTTTCTGAACTTTTGAGATGAAGATTGATAATTCATATTATTTGGATTCTTCGGACTACTGCTTGTTGGTTGATTGTTTTTGTTTTACGGCATATCAACCCTTTTCAGGTTATTTAATGCCGAATCCAGTGATTTTGAAGAAATTTTTTTAAATAGAATATATTTGTTTTTTCAAGTCAGTTTCTATTTAACCCATAGTTGGGAACCTAACAGGTACTGCCACTCCAGGTCAGAGTGGACCTAGGAGCAATAACAATTAAAGGGTAGCTCCATACTCCCCAAAGCCCGCAAGCTGGGGCTTTACCATCGGATATAGTGTAAGGTCATATCCAGGACCTCTACTGCTGGAATAGAGTACTTGATAAAATTCAGTTAAAGGTTGAAGATTGAATCCTCAGTGCGGGTGACACTCAAAATACAATTGCGAATTACTTAGGACTTTTAACCCAATAATGGCTGACGAAACAAAAACATGCTACCCCTGTTGATTAAATAAAGGGTTTCGTTCAAAATTCTGTGTAGATTCCCGTATTCGACAAAAAGATTTCCAAGTTCAACAGAAAGATTTCCGAGTTTGACAAGATATATCTGAGGAAGGTCGGATATTAAATCAGCTGAAACGTTGCGAAAAAATAACACTCAAAATGAGAAAAGTAATCCGAAGAATTCAAATAATACAAAGTATTCGTTTTTTTCCTTCTCCTAAATTAGTTGCACAATGAAGGATTAAGAGTGTGGTCTGCTTTATTATTTAACCTCGATAAAGGATATTGATTGATGCATATCTTTCCTAAGACAATTAGTGAAAGTTGTGTAGTAACGTCGACAGAACTTGAACCTGGTATGCTTTTTTTTTTTTTTACATGAAGTTCACCACTTATCAAGGCCCGGAGGCCACTCAGGGATAAGGGTTATTGCGTGTACAGTAATCAATGAGATAGTATTGCAGTAATCATTAGTATTGGAGATTTGATAGTGTCTTACTTAAGGGGGCGGTTTGTCAGGAGTTTGTTTATGTTGGACTTGAAGACGTCCAAGTTGTAGTCAGGTGGGAAACAGGCAAACGGAAGGGAGTTCCACAGTCGTGCACTTCTGAGAAAGAAGCTCTGCTCATGGAATCTACGTTTGGATTTAGGCACAGATAAGGAGTGGGGAAAATTATTGACAGTAGTTTCAGCCAGACGGGTGTTTCTCGTGAAAGATTGGCGAGGGGGGGGAGAGAGATTGGAGCTCAGACGAGCACTCGCCATGGAAATAACGATAAAACAAAGACCGGCTCGCAACGTCTCTTCTGTGGGAGAGAGGCTGCAGGGAAGAGAAAAGCTACGAAGTCTATTTTGTACTCTGTCAAGGCAGGATAGGCTGTACGCTGAACCTAAAGTCTGTAATAACTACAATTCACTTCCATTTTATAAATACCAACAATCCTTTTACAATTTTTTCATATTTAATGGAAACATTATCATATTTAATGGAAACATTATCATATTTAATGGAAACATTACACGTATGACTAAACAAAATAGTCCAGCGAGTTCAGGTCGGGGAAGGAGGAGGGCCAGTGAGAGAAAGTTACAAAGTCATAATACTCCTTCTGAAGCCAAGCCTGAGTCTCTTTCGGTTTGTGGGCCGATGCCGAGTCCTCCTGCCACACTCAGAGTCTGCCAGCAGCCACCTGATTGCCCCAGGGGATCACCACACTCTTCAGCACATTCAGATACATTTTGGTATTGACTTTCAAGCCAACTTCGAAGATGTGAGGTGGTATGATGTGGCTCTTACTGAAACCACATCAAAGACCATAACCGGGCCTGGAAACTTCATTGAGCTGTGCCCTCAAGCCTTAAACCGTCCGGATTTTCATTTTGAAGGTGCTGGCAATGGTCCTGTGGTCATAACTTGGATCAGTAGAGAGCATGAGTTGTACACGGGGTATCTCCAATTTCGCTCGGTGAACATTGTGCCACTTTCAGACATCAGAGCAGGCTCCTATCACTCTTGGAAGTCGTATACAACTGGCCAACTAGTAGATGATCTGCATAAAAAAAGAAAATTGGTTTTCATCAAACAGAAATGGAATCATGTCGATTTTTCTATGGAGACAATTTTATCGTTCAACCATGTAATAGGTTTATATTTCCTCGGTTTTATTTTGTTTCATGTAAACATTTACACATGGCGATGCTAACAATTAAGCACTAACTAAATACAGGCTCAGATCAAAGTGTAATATATGGTTCGGCATGTAAGATTCAAGTTCCATCGGGGCTAGTATATTACATTCGTTAATAATCTTGGAAAAGACATGAATCTATATATCCTCTCTCCAGTTATAAATTAAATAGTAGAATATCTCAAATGAGTGTATTTGCCGATGACACCACGCTCTATAATAGAGAAGAGTGAAAAACGAATGTACACATATGCAAAGCAACGGCAGAAACACTAGCAAACAATCTTCAGTCTTTAGTAAATGAATACTACTTAGACTAAGCATCTTTCAGACAGTCATGGCTTATTTCAGAGCTCATCGTTCAAAATCCTTTGTTTAAAATTCCCAGGTAACATGAATTGGAGCATATGCATTGCGGCATTGCCAAGATTGCTGCAAAGAAGATGATCTCTGTTAACCGTGTTAGAAAATTATTCACACCCGAGAGTATCCTAAATCTCTTTCCAAAGCTACCACTTACCCATGAATGAAGTATTGTTGCCACATCCCCGCTAATACATCTACCATTAGTATTTGCCTTTTAGACAATGGGTACAAAAAGGATCTCCAATCTAACACGTCACGCACCATCGATCAAGCTTCAGCCCTGTTTTGTCGCCACAATGTTACATCCCTGTTTCTTTTATAAATAGTTTAATGGAATAACTCATAGCACTTGTGCCCTCCCCCCCTTGATATACATACTCCTGACTAACTTGACAAGAAGCAAAATCCTACCCCTTTAATGTTGTGGTCCCTCGATACATGGAAAGCCTTCTATTCTAATAGTTTATGCCCTCGGATTGCCAGACTTTAGAATTCTACCCGCTTCTATGACTGTACTAACATGCAGAATTTTAAAACATAACGTGATAGACATCTCGCTGCTCAACTCCCCTTATTGCCCCCTGCACACATGATCCAGATTAGTAACCCTTTATGTCCAAATGGCAATGAGTAAAAAAGAGTAAACTGGACGTTTAAACATTTTAAACATATACGGGAAGGAAAACTGAAATAACATCTACCTTTCTCTATTTATTTCTGCATAGGTTTTTCCTTGCTACTGGGCTAAAACGATGCTGAATCAGGAGAAATACAGATGATCATTGTGCAATCTTTACTCCACCCTGTTTTGGCAGAGTTCAAACTAGACTTCATAGCTTAGTGAGGGATGACTTTTCCTCTTCCCTGTAACCTCTTTCCCACAGAAGAGACGTTGCGAGCCTGTCTCTGCTTTATCATTATTTTCATAACAAATGCTTAGCCGAGCTCCAATCTATGGTCCCCCCCCTCGCTAAACTTTCACGAAAAACACTCATCTAGCCAAAACCATCATCAATAATTTCCCACACTCTTTATCTGTGTCTAAAACTAAATGCAGATTCCATGAACAAAGCTTCTTTCTTAGAACTGCACACCTGTGGAACTTTCCAGCTGACTACAATCTGATTGTCTTCAAGTCCAACGTAAACAAGTTCTTGATGAACCGCCCCCCCCCAAGTAATCCAATTTACAAAATTCCCACTACTTGTGTTTACTACACTATAATCACATTGATTAATGTATACCCATTAACTCTTATCCTCGAGTGGTCTCCAGGCCTTGATAAGTGGTGGTTCCTGTGTAAAAAAAGACTACCTGTGCAAACGCCATTACAAGAAATATTCACTCTATGTGGGAAAGCTCTGCTTATCCCGGCATTGTCTTCAGTTATCCTAAATTTATACTTGTTACTGCACCCAAACACTACCACTTCAGATGCGGTGCAGCTGATGATTATGCATCTCTTGCTTCATTATAGAGCCCTTGTGCAAGCAGCTATTGTACAGACGAACAAGCAGCAGCAGAAGCAACCCGAACTGCCACCATGATTTCAAATCTATGTTTAATTTCTAAGCTTGGCGCTGATTGGTGCTAGCATTTAATTTCCTTGTTGTCCTACCCAATCAGAGGCTATCTCTCATGCGAACTGAAGACACAAAAAAGAGATGATTAAAGGGAGTGCCCGCTAGATTCTTCTTCATTTCTTGGCCAGGAAAAGACAATGGCAACAACTCTATGTTGTTCAGACCAACTCCCAAACTTCTCTCTTGGGACGCAACAGAAACTCCTTCGGGCCGTCTATCTCTGGGGTTAGACAAGAAGCCCCAACGATCCAGCATAGCTACAACAGCTACAAACATTTGTACTTAATATTGCGCACGGGTCCCCCCACCCCCACATGTATATATATGTTCTTACTTCTTTCCCCATCGCTATAACTACTTGAACATGGCCTAAATTCTGCACCCATGAATGGATAAACATTATCATATTAACTCCTTTCCTTTCATTACAAACAGGACATTCATCCTACACTTTATATATGTGGAACAGAGCTGCCAGTGCTTGCAGCGGTAGCAGCATCAGCAGCCGTCACATGACACATATGCAAATTACCAAGCCAGTGCACAAACTGACGTCACAGCGGAGGAAGAAATGGGAAACAAAAGCAAAGAGAAAAAAATGCACCACGTGGTGAGGACTGGAAAAGAAATTACATGTCGGAGATGAACGTTTAGCCCGTGGTGACGAGAGACTTTTAGCTACATGGCAGACAATATAAACTAAGAGACTTTTAAAACAGAAGGCAATGCGTTATTTTAGAAGAACCATGAATAAATGTGCTTTATTTGAATTGAAAAAAAAAAGCCAAGTGGATCGTTTTTTTCTTTTTATTATGTTTGCGACTGTATGCGATGCAACACGCTGGGTCCGAGTTTAACATGTAATGAGACCGTTTAAAGAGAATTAACGACCACGTTACATATGTGCTCTTCTCTCTTCACCATGAAAGGGACATTCATTTAGCATCATGTGAACTTTCTAACAGTTTCTCTTTGTACTCATGAACGTATGAGTTTACAAACACCATTCTCTTTTTCATTTCTCCTTTTATTTACATGTTAAAGAAGACGACTAATAAAGTTGTTTTTAAGAATTGAAATAGACTTTGTGTTAGGTATTATCTATCTATCTGCCTGTCTATCTATCTATCTATCTATCTATCTATCTATCTATCTATCTATCTATCTGCATATCTGTCTGTCTTTCTATCTGTCTGGCAGGGTAAACAACAGAGATTGAATCGTGGGAAACAAGAAGTTGAGTGAGCATGCAGGTGCAGAAGGGGTCAAGGGGTCATGTTGTGACATGTATCAAACTCTGTGACCGATCAGTTTGCACCGGAAGTATCCGAATGGGGACTGGACGTGACATGTCAGGTGTTCCAGTTTGAATGAGCTGAGTTAAGTTCAGTGAGTTGGGTCCGAGAAGTCGAAGAAGCAAGATGGGTTAAAAAGATCTTCCCATCATGGAGCGACAGTCTTAAAATGGATGCAGAGAAACGCCACAAACCTGAGATCGTCGATTTCACTTCATACTGCAGAAGACAAGATGCCTGGGAGTGAAATAAACCGATATATAAAAACATACATTGTCTTGTGTGTCTTGCAGGCGCGCTTGTTATAACAGAACCCAGCTCCCCAAGACGTTGGTGAATCTCACAGACAGCGGTGAAAAGACAGAAGCAGCCAGCAGTAACAGGTATGTCGTCATGTGTATACGTATTATATGCTCCACACACATACACACCTACGGCCACTAGATGGGTCACGGGCCGGTAAGTGAATAAACAATGAGTACAATAGTCCGTTAAATAAGCAGTTAGAAACGCATAGTTATATAAGAAGTAGATAGAACACAAAATACACAACATACGGTTGCCGTGCGACCTTCTGCACTCTCAAGTCGAAGATTTAAAAACAAAACCTGGTTACCACAAAAAAGAAAGGAAACAAACAATTTTGAACTAGACGTAAAGACGAAAAATAGACAATGAAATAGACAAAAGAAATTCATGTGAAAAAGAAGAAAACACACACACACACACACACTCTCTTTCTCTCTCTCTCACACACACACACACACTCTCTCTCTCTCTCTCTCACACACACACACACACACACACTCTCTCTCTCTCTCTCACACACACACACACACACACACACACACACACACACACACACACACACACACACACACACACTCTCTCTCTCTCACACACACACACACACACACACACACACACACACACACACACTAAGAAAGAAATTAAAAATAAGGTGTGAAATAGCATACAATGAAACAAAAGAAGAAAAGAAAAATACAGAATACAAAATACACGTTGTCGGAAAAAAAAAGAAAAAAAAAAACAAGAAACGTTAAATGTTTGACAAAATTGTTTTTTTTTCTTGTGTTGTCTAAGCGATTTTTCATTTTTTTTGTTTGAAGTGAAAAAAAAAAAAAATGAAAAGTTTGAGTTTGGAAGGGTTGTTTTTTAATTTGTGCTTAAAACTTATTTTATAATTTTTATTTAACTGATTAGTGATTTTTTTTTGTTGTTTGTTGTTACGAGAATATTGTTGAAATTTGTCGTTTGTGAATTGTGTTGAACAGACCATGTGCGTTTAAATAAATAATAAAAAAAAGAAAATGAGGTCACCGTAAAGAACTAATGTAAAACAGAGAAATAAATAGATAGATCTATCTATTTATCTATCTATCTATCTATCTATTCGTGACATATTTCCATTCTATGGAGGTCAGGCGCGAACGAACACCCCATAATTTTATTATACCATATTTCTTCAGACTGAAACATAATTATCAAAGTATACTTACGCAGATAGATATGAACAGTCTTTATTAAAGTCTGTGCCTATATCCATTCTATGGAGGCCAGGCGCGAACGCAGGCCCCACAATTTTATTATACCATCCCTATTTAAGTTAAAACATACTTATCAAAGTATCATTATGTACATTTATATCAAAAACACTTGTAAGCGTTTTTTTTAATTTTTTAATTTTTTATTTCCATACTTTGTGGACCAGGCGCGTACGCCGACCCCACAATTTTAATGAATCATCGTTATGTCAGATCAAACATACCAATTCCTGTGTCTCGATACATCTTCTATCATTATATGTGATCAGTTTTCTATAATAATCAACCATATAGGGGGCTATTCGTGACCAAACACACAGATGTTCAGCTTTATATTATAAATTACGTGTAATTATATCCATGCAGATATTCTCCATGATTTATACTTGCATAATATTTGCGTAAAAAGTTTATAGTAAACAAAAACTTGTTTCCATATATATTTATGTATACGTATATATTTTTGTTTAATCTATC
>NC_136500.1:146247117-146367117 GCF_053919585.1 Euprymna scolopes | reverse complement strand
TATTTCAATACATTATTTCTATACATTATTTCAATACATTATTTCAATACATTATTTGTATACATTGTTTGTATACATTATTTCTATACATTATTTGTATACATTATTTGTATACATTATTTGTATACATTATTTCAATACATGATATCTATACATTATTTCCATACATTATTTCTATACATTATTTCAATACATTATTTCTATACATTATTTCAATACATTATTTCTATACATTATTTCTATACATTATTTCAATACATTATTTCTATACATTATTTCAATACATTATTTCAATACATTATTTGTATACATTATTTGTATACATTATTTCTATACATTATTTCAATACATTATTTCTATACATTATTTCAATACATTATTTCAATACATTATTTGTATACATTATTTCTATACATTATTTCTATACATTATTTCAATACATTATTTCTATACATTATTTCTATACATTATTTCTATACATTATTTCAATACATTATTTCTATACATTATTTCAATACATTATTTCTATACATTATTTGTATACATTATTTCAATACATTATTTCAATACATTATTTCTATACATTATTTGTATACATTATTTGTATACATTATTTCTATACATTATTTGTATACATTATTTGTATACATTATTTGTATACATTATTTCAATACATGATATCTATACATTATTTCCATACATTATTTCTATACATTATTTCAATACATTATTTGTATACATTATTTCAATACATTATTTCTATACATTATTTCTATACATTATTTCAATACATTATTTCTATACATTATTTCTGTACATTATTTCAATACATTATTTCTATACATTATTTCTATACATTATTTCACTACATCATTTCTATACATTATTTCTATACATTATTTCTGTACATTATGTCAATACATTGTTTCAATACATTATGTCTATACATTATTTCTATACATTATTTCTATACATTATTTCAATACATTATTTGTATACATTATTTGAATACATTATTTCTGTACATTATTTCAATACATTATTTCTATACATTATTTCTATACATTATTCCTATACATTATTCCTGTACATTATTTCAATACATTATTTCAATACATTATTTCTGTACATTATTTCAATACATTATTTCTTTACATTATTTCAATACATTATTTCTGTACATTATTTCAATACATTATTTCAATACATTATTTGTATACCTTTTTTCAATACATTATTTCTATACATTATTTCTATACATTATTTCAATACCTTATTTCAATACATTTTTTCAATACATTTTTTCAATACATTATTTCTATACATTATTTCAATACATTATTCCTATACATTATTCCCCTACATTATTTCAATACATTATTTCAATACATTATTTCAATACATTATTTCTGTACATTATTTCAATACATTATTTCTTTACATTATTTCAATACATTATTTCCATACATTATTTCTATACATTATTTCAATACATTATTTCTATACATTATTTCAATACATTATTTCTATACATTATTTCTATACATTATTTCAATACCTTATTTCAATACATTATTTCTATACATTATTTCTATACATTATTTCAATACATTATTTCAATACATTATTTCTATACATTATTTTAATACATTATTTCAATACATTTTTTCACTACATCATTTTTATACATTATTTCAATACATTATTTCAATACATTATTTCAATACATTATTTCAATACATTATTTCTGTACATTATTTCAATACATTATTTCAATATATTATTTCTATACATTATTTCAATACATTATTTCTATACATTATTTCTATACATTATTTCAATACATTATTTCTATACATTATTTCTATACATTATTCCTATACATTATTCCTGTACATTATTTCTATACAGTATTTCAATACATTATTTCTGTACATTATTTCAATACATTATTTCTATACATTATTTCAATACATTATTTCTATACATTATTTCAATACATTATTTCTATACATTATTTCTATACATTATTTCAATACAGTATTTCAATACATTATTTCTGTACATTATTTCAATACATTATTTCTGTACATTATTTCAATACATTATTTCAATACATTATTTCAATACAATATTTCAATACAGTATTTCAATACATTATTTCAATACAGTATTTCAATACATTATTTCAATACATCATTTCAATACAGTATTTCAATACATTATTTCTGTACATTATTTCAATACATTATTTCTATACATTATTTCAATACATTATTTCAATACATTATTACAATACATTATTTCTGTACATTATTTCTATACATTATTTCAATACATTTTTTCTGTACATTATTTCAATACATTATTTCAATACATTATTTCAATACATTATTTCAATACATTATTTCTATACATTATTTCAATACATTATTTCAATACATTATTTCTATACATTATTTCTATACATTATTTCTATACATTATTTCTATACATTATTTCTATATATCATTTCTATACATTCTTCGGTAAATTCTATCGCGCTATTCTAGCAGCAATAATCATTATTGAGTACGATACTGGAAATTGTTAAAATTTCTTTCTGTGATACTGTCGTCTCAACAGTAGCAGTGATTGCTGAGAATGCAGTTAAGAGATTCATAGTTCCTATCCGTCTCGGTCAGCACCTGACGAAGGCCTAGGGGCATAGTTGGCCAAAACGTCCTGAAACAACAACTAATAAATATGAGAATAATATTCCGCAATAAATAAATTAATATAACTAATTCTCAATAATGAATTCCAATTAAAATAATATAGAAAGCCAAGTTGTCTTTTTACATCATACCCTACTTCTGGTGCGATCAATACGCCATTTTGTAAAAATCTCGATTTTGCAAACACATTTGCACATGTTAAACGTGTTTTATATCATATTTCATGGATAATACTAAATACATTTTAAAGCTAACTGATTCAACATGCAATAATCTTTTAATAAAATAACATAAAACCATTTTTATCGGACATACACATTTTTTATTGAACACTACTTATGACTTTTTTGTTTGTTTGCTTTTTCATCACATGTTTCGCAACAAGCACTCGTCTAGCTCCAACCACTGTCAACAATTTCTCCTACTCTGGATCTGTGCCTAAATTTAAACACAAATTTCCAGGCTTCTTTCCTAGAACTTCCCGCCTACGGAACTCTGTACCACAAGCCTGCTTTACAGCTGACTACCACGTGGTTGTCTTCAAATCAGTGCAAAGAAGTTCTTGTTGAGCCGTCGCCTTAAATAATCAAATTCTACCTATTTTCCACCACTACTGATCACTACGCTGTTATCTCACTGACCACCTTACACCCATTAACCCTTATCCTCGAGTGGCTTTCAGGCCTTGATAAGTATTGGCGCCCTTATAACAAGAGAATATTCTTTTCATTTTTTTTTGCTCTCGAGTATATATCTTATATGTTTTTAGATAGAGTGATGTGGTTCTCGATTGATATGTCGGATATTATTATTCGAGAGGCTAAACAAAGATAAGAACATTCTCTTGTGATATCCCTATTGATAACAAGGAAACAAAAACATGGCGGCGTGTAATTTACCCGACGGTCGAACTAATAACAATGTGTTGTTTGTTAAATAAGTTTGTTTGTTTAAAGGATCTTCGAAAAATATGTGTCAGATACTCAGCGAATTCGTTATTGTTAACTAATGGGGTTATTTATGTATTTTCACAAAGAGAGTTAAACCTGTTGGTACTTAAAAAATACTAAAATGGAGCAGTGGCATTCGGCCACACCCTCTGGGGGAATTTTGTTTTCTTTTTTTTTTCTTTTTTTTTTTCGCGTTTTCCCAGGATGAACGCATTTCTCTTGTCAGCTTTTCTAGTCTCTAAGAAACGAGCATGTGGAAATGATTTCTGGCTGCGTTGATTGTTGGCATCAGCCGCTCACATGCACCCACGCACAGATCAGGGGTGACATATAAAGTCGATTTAATGTCGAAGACCAAGCGCCTTTCGACGGTCATGGCATCTGTATTTTTATTTCTTGTTAAAAAGGCAGCTATGTTACGTAGTCGTTACATGTCACTATTCAGAACCCACACGTTGTATGCAGACAAGAAAGGAATTTGACTAGCTTTCGTTTTAAACAACAGACATTTATTTACAGGTACTTCCAGAATAACGCCTTGTCTCTTGTTCAAAAGTTTTCTCATACTCCAATGTGCTTAACAAGACCCTGCCGTGTTGAACATATGCTACTCTGTTTTTGTTTGTAAATTTTTTTTTTGCATGTCTTTTCCTGTCGCTTTTGGGTTACGTGTGTAACATGTCTATTTCTGTCCTTCTCGCTGTGACATCACCTCACACACGGCTAGGTCATTTACATACTGATGCTGATGCTGTTGTAATACACACATCCGCAGTCTGTTACATTTGTATCTTCAGTATGCTCCATCTGATTTGGGAATGCGTCAGAAGAGACAAGACCTAAGGATAACCTCTTTTAGTGTGAAGAGATAGTGGATAAACCCCTCTCTCGTAAGGGTATGGACAGTATAAAAAAATTTTTGTGTATTTTTTTTTTCACTAAATCGTTTTCTATGTGTTCTTATCTAACTGTACGTTATCTACTGTTTATTTAGATTTCTAACTGCTTATTAAGATTTCTAACTGCTTATTTAGATTTGTAACTGCTTATTCAGATTTGTAATTGCTTATTTAGATTTGTAATTGCTTATTTAGATTTTTAACTGCTTATTTAGATTTGTAACTGCTTATTTAGATTTTTAACTGCTTATTTAGATTTGTAACTGCTTATTTAGATTTGTAATTGCTTATTTAGATTTTTAACTGCTTATTTAGATTTGTAATTGCTTATTTAGATTTGTAATTGCTTATTTAGATTTGTAACTGCTTATTTAGATTTGTAATTGCTTATTTAGATTTTTAACTGCTTATTTAGATTTGTACCTGCTAATTTAGATTTTTAACTGCTTATTTAGATTTGTACCTGCTAATTTAGATTTTTAACTGCTTATTTAGATTTTTAACTGCTTATTTAGATTTTTAACTGCTTATTTAGATTTCTAACCGCTTATTTAGATTTTTAACTGCTTATTTAGATTTGTAAATGCTTATTTAGATTTTTAACTGCTTATTTAGATTTGTAACTGCTTATTTAGATTTTTAACTGCTAATTTAGATTTTTAACTGCTTATTTAGATTTTTAACTGCTTATTTAGATTTTTAACTGCTTATTTAGATTTTTAACTGCTTATTTAGATTTTTAACTGCTTATTTAGATTTGTAATTGCTTATTTAGATTTTTAAGTGCTTATTTAGATTTGTAATTTCTTATTTAGATTTTTAACTGCTTATTTAGATTTGTAACTGCTTATTTAGATTTGTAACTGCTTATTTAGATTTGTAACTGCTTATTTAGATTTGTAACTGCTTATTTAGATTTGTAATTGCTTATTTAGATTTTTAACTGCTTATTTAGATTTGTAACTGCTTATTTAGATTTGTAATTGCTTATTTAGATTTGTAACTGCTTATTTAGATTTTTAACTGCTTATTTAGATTTTTAATTGCTTATTTAGATTTTTAACTGCTTATTAAGATTTTTAACTGCTTATTTAGATTTGTAACTGCTTATTTAGATTTTTAACTGCTTATTTAGATTTGTAATTGCTTCTTTAGATTTGTAACTGCTTATTTAGATTCGTAACTACTTATTTAGATTTGTAACTGCTTATTTAGATTTGTAACTGCTTATTTAGATTTGTAACTGCTTATTTAGATTTGTAACTGCTTATTTAGATTTGTAATTGCTTATTTAGATTTTTAACTGCTTATTTAGATTTGTAACTGCTTATTTAGATTTGTAATTGCTTATTAAGATTTTTAACTGCTTATTTAGATTTTTAACGGCTTATTTAGATTTGTAACTGCTTATTTAGATTTGTAACTCCTTATTTAGATTTGTAATTGCTTATTTAGATTTGTAACTGCTTATTTAGATTTGTAACTGCTTATTTAGATTTGTAAATGCTTATTTAGATTTTTAACTGCTTATTTAGATTTGTAACTGCTTATTTAGATTTGTAAATGCTTATTTAGATTTTTAACTGCTTATTTAGATTTGTAACTGCTTATTTAGATTTTTAACTGCATATTTAGATTTTTAACTGCTTATTTAGATTTTTAACTGCTTATTTAGATTTGTAACTGCTTATTTAGATTTGTAACTGCTTATTTATGATTTTTAACTGCTTCTTTAGATTTGTAACTGCTTATTCAGATTTGTAACTGCTTATTTAGATTTGTAACTGCTTATTTAGATTTGTAACTGCTTATTTAGATTTTTAACTGCTTATTTAGATTTGTAACTGCTTATTCAGATTTGTAATTGCTTATTTAGATTTGTAATTGCTTATTTAGATTTGTAACTGCTTATTTAGATTTTTAACTGCTTATTAAGATTTGTAACTGCTTATTTAGATTTGTAACTGCTTATTTAGATTTTTAACTGCTTATTTAGATTTGTAAATCCTTATTTAGATTTGTAACTCCTTATTTAGATTTGTAACTGCTTATTTAGATTTGTAACTGCTTATTTAGATTTTTAACTGCTTATTTAGATTTGTAACTGCTTATTTAGATTTGTAATTGCTTATTTAGATTTGTAACTCCTTATTTAGATTTGTAACTGCTTATTCAGATTTGTAATTGCTTATTTAGATTTGTAACTGCTTATTCAGATTTGTAACTGCTTATTTAGATTTGTAACTGCTTATTTAGATTTGTAACTGCTTATTTAGATTTGTAACTGCTTATTTAGATTTGTAACTGCTTATTCAGATTTGTAATTGCTTATTTAGATTTGTAATTGCTTATTTAGATTTGTAACTGCTTATTAAGATTTGTAACTGCTTATTTAGATTTGTAACTGCTTATTTAGATTTGTAACTGCTTATTTAGATTTGTAACTGCTTATTTAGATTTGTAACTGCTTATTCAGATTTGTAACTGCTTATTTAGATTTGTAACTGCTTATTTAGATTTGTAACTGCTTATTTAGATTTGTAACTGCTTATTTAGATTTGTAACTGCTTATTTAGATTTGTAACTGCTTATTTAGATTTGTAACTGCTTATTTAGATTTGTAACTGCTTATTCAGATTTGTAATTGCTTATTTAGATTTGTAATTGCTTATTTAGATTTGTAATTGCTTATTTAGATTTGTAACTGCTTATTTAGATTTTTAACTGCTTATTAAGATTTGTAACTGCTTATTTAGATTTGTAACTGCTTATTTAGAGGGCTATTGTCATTGACTTGCACACACACACATGCACATATATGCACATAGACGCACCATGGCAGCCGTACATTTCCTGCGAAAACCATAATTTCTCCCCCCTCTCTCTATCTATCTATCGATCAAATTCGAAGCTATCTCTTTATAACCCTTCCTTTTCATAACCTATCATACTTTCATAAATTAGAGTCCATTTTCTGTAGGCTGTTTTTGAACCAAGTCAACGACGGGTACTTTTGCTAGTAGTTAACTAAAGATGATCATCCCATAAGAAAACTGAAAACACTAATAGGGAATTAATTAAAATGTTTAAAAGAATATGCAAATCTTTTGCTAGCGAATGCAATTCCACAACTCATATATAAGAAAATTGTATTTTCCTTTTAAATAAATAGAAAAGAGGGGTTTTAATATGAATATCAATGCACACAAAAGAAAAACGAAATTATAGGAGTATAGATAGATGTAAACAATTGCCTTGCTGGATCTCAAATGGTTTCTCCTCTTCCCTACATAAACTTACGATTTGGCTCATCCAAATAAGGATTTTCAAGTGATTAAAACATAGATGACGATTTACTAGAATAAAACGTCATTATCCACATTTATGTAAATACGAAAATAGAAGTGCTCAGCGCAATCTTTGTGAGAACGTAATTTTAATATATATATATACTAGCAGTATTACCCGACCTTGCTCGGGTTTGCTTTGATGCTTATTTTGATCTGTATCTTTAGTAATTCCAATATTTTATTTTTTTTTTTTTTTGTAATCCTAAAATTATTTTAGTAAATTACGGTTATATTGACACCTTACTGATAAACGAAGCCCCCTCCCCTACACAGTGGATGTAACATGTCAGTAACAATCCAATTTCTCTGATTTTTCCCTTTAGCAGCTATTCTTTGGTGAAGTTGGGGGGGGGTGAGCATAATTTCTTGAACTGTATGCAAAAGAAACCACAGGATCAACATCTATTCGTTGTAAGAATTTGTGGTTGTCGCTGTATAGTTCTACAATTAGTCAACTGTGTCGAAAAATTACTTATTATATGTTGCCGGGCATACTACTTGTGCTTGGTTATTGGGGGGCTTTGTTTTGTTAAACCGACATATAAGAAACCTCTGAATCACATTTTCACTAAATATGTGTGTAGACTGTTTCGCAATTTCTTTGGGATCAGTATCTTGTTTAATAGACGTCCAAAAACAGAAACATAATTTACTCTTGCACTACTAAAAACACGTACATTTTCAAGTCTTATAAAATTCTTTGCAGTTAAAAAAAAAAAAAAATTAAGAAATTTACGTGCGGAATTTGAACCTACAGTCTCCATCATGCACCCCCCCCAAAAAAAAACAAAAACAAAAAACAAACAAACAAAAAACAAAAACAAAACAAAAAAAATCAAAAACAAAAAACAAAAACAAAAAACAATAAAACAAAAAACAACAACAAAAAAAAAGAAAAAAAGAAAACACCCTATCAACTTACCTACAGTAGAATTTTCACGGCCTGTTGTTCTATCATTGTTGCTAAGCAGTGACATGAAAAAAATGGATTTATCGAGGATAGATGAATTAAAATAACGGTTTCGGTTATCGGTTATCAGTAATTACTGGGGATATTCGGAGACAAAACTTTCGCCTTAGAAAAACGACATGATTCCATTGCTGTTTGATTAAAACTGTTTTTTTTTTTTTTGCAGATCATCTACTGGTTGGCCAGTTGTGTACAAATCATAAAAACAATAGGAGCTTTCTATCATGTCTAAAAGTGACACAATATCAACGAGCGAGATCGGAGAAGTGATGCAATTCTATATAAGAGCCAGGTACGTCGAAGGATGGAGTATTGTTGCCACATCTGGGCAGGAGCTGCCTTGACAGAGTTCAAAATAGACTTCGTAGCCTAGTGGGGGATGCCTTTTCTCTTCCCTGCAACCTCTTTCTAATTATGATACATAGAAGAGATGGTGCGAGCCTGTCTCTGCTTTATGGTTATTTTCATGGCAAGTGCTCGTCTAAGCTTCAATCTATGGTCCCCCCTCGCCAAACTTTCACAAGAAACACTCGTCTAGCTGAAAACACTATCAATAATTCCCCGCACTCTTTATCTGTGCCTAAACTTAAACGTAGATTCCATGAACAAAGCTTCTTTCATAGAACTACACACTTGTGGAACTCTCATCCATTTGACTGCTTCCCAGCTGACTACAATATGGTCCTCTTCAAGTCCAACGTAAACAAATTCTTGTTGAGAAAATAAAGCTGTGTACGCATTACAAATGTTTCTTTTCTGTACCCATTTGACCTAGAGAAAATCATGATTGAAATGTGTATGTCTCGTCTAAATAACTAATGAAGAATATCTAATATGGCTGACGGTCTATAGACCAACAGGTGATCCACAAGTCAGACCGAGCGTACCGGAAAACGAAATGAGACCAAATTGACAACTCAGAGTTGTCAATTTGGTCTCATTTCGTTTTCCGGTATGCTTGATCTGACTTTTTGATCACCCGTCTGGTCGGCCATATTAGAAATTTTTCATTAGTTATTTACACAAGACATACACATTTTAATCATGATTTTCTCTAGTTCAAATGGGTGCAGTAAATAAACTTTTAACTCCAAATAACCCCTAATGTACTAATGTATAACAAAAGACACAGAAAAGAAACATTTATAATGCGTACACAGCTTTATTTTCTCATATAACCGCAATACGCTTTGAAGGGATTTTACCAAAATATGATATTTTGATTAATATCGATTTTGTATTCATTATTATATTATATTGGACCCAATATATAGTAATCATTTAAAAAGTTAAAAAAAAATGACTCCTACTCCACCACTGAGAATCGAAACAAAAACATTTAATTTACGATTTATTTTTTCCTTTGACATTAATGCCTGAGCTATGAAGACATGTTTGCTGCAAGGCTAAAAATTAAAACATGAGCAATAGCTATTACGTTACGCATGCATATTCATAATGCCGTCGTTTGACCTTCACCCGGCGAATTGCATTTTTCTAATTTTCACACTTTTGCACCGATTTTTCCCGGCTAAAACCCAAATATAAAGTTTCGTATGGGTTCGAATACCCTATATATAAAGTTTCATGTCTGTTGAACAAAAACTGCTTGTCACTCGCTTAATACCGAGTTTGTTGAGCTACAAATTTTGCATTGGTTTATTAATATTCTTTCTCGTAGTTTTTTTTCCTGGTCTTTTAGAGTATTGGAATCTTGTGGTTTTGTTAACTTGTTTATGCGGTTGGCCAAATTGGTTTTTGTTGTTATTTATCTCATTTCTGGCTTTGCACTTCTGTAGTAGGTCGTGATTTTCGTCATGTTTCATAGTAAATTGTATTGCTGTATTTTTTTACGTTAAAGTTCACTAATATTGCTATTTTTATAATCTGGAATTAAATAGTTTGGTTTATTTTTTAACATTGTTTACATATTCTTATAGTTTACATGGGAACGCCTCCGTTTTATTATGACATTTAATGCTTGAAGTAGGTCGGTGAGATTTTTTCCAGTGGTGTAAACGCTTTCTAGTTGTAAGCTAAGAGTTTTATTTGATTCTGTAGAAATATCATCATTATTAAGAAAAATGGACTCTGTCGGTTATCGATTTCAATGAATTTTAACTGTGATACGTAAGAAGTGTATATATATATATATATATATATATATATATATATATATATATATATATATATATATATATAGTACTGTTTCGCATACACAGCTCATCCGTGCAGCCATACAAGCGACTACATCAAGCTAGGATCGAAACCCAACCACCCAAATGACAGTCGGAGCTTCTAATTCGACTGCTGCTATGCGGCCAGTGAATTAGTGAATTAGCAATGTTTTGACATTGTCCAAATATATATATATATATATATATATATATATATATATATATATATATATATATATATAAATTATTAAGTAATAATTACTACGCGCATAAAAGTAAGTCATATATTACTTAATAATTAATAAATAATATTTAAATCAAATAAAAAAGTAAAAACGTCCTAAAATGTGAGCGAAGAAAAATGCAAACAAAGGGCAAATAACTCCTTTCTTATAATATAAACGCTCAGGGAGCGAAGTAAATAAGAAAGAAATTAACCGCTAATAAAAAATGAATAAAAATTCAACAATCTTATATATATATGAATTTATATCAGTGAATCTATTTTGCCCTTAATCATCAGAATAAATAGCAAAAATCAATCCATCAAAAGTGCATTTTGACATGATAAAAATCCGGAAATTGGAAGGATGTTTCTAAATTCAAAATGGTGTAATGGAAACATATTATAAGGTATTTACAGCTTCTCTTCCAATTTTTGAATTTTAATCATGTTGAAACGCATTTTGTTTCCTTTTGACAGATTGATTGTTGTTATTTATCCTGATGATTAAGGGCAAAATAGATTCACTAATTGATATAATAATTAAGTGATTGATTTTGTGCTACGAAACATATACTGTCAAGAATTGTAAATGTCAACTTCATTGAAGGAATAAATTGTAAGATGGTCAACATCATTAACTTTGAAATATAGACTTTTTGTCATTCATTCACTATATTCCTCTGCAATTTCATGGAGCTTCTTATATAAGAATTGATATATATATATATATATATATATATATATATATATATATATATATATATGTGTGTGTATGTGTGTGTGTGTGTGTGGTCCCTATATATATAAAATGGACTCATTGTCCCCTCTGATTTTGACCTTAATAGGATTAAAATCCATGCAAATATAATATGTACAAACTGTAGCAGAATATCTGAGGTGCGTTATAGGCCTATTACCTCTCCACTTCCTCGATAATCGTACATTCCTATATTTTTTCTGCTGAGAGTTTACTACCCCAATCGGTTAAAATCAATTGAAGTTTTTTTTTTAATTACATTTTCACCCCATACAAGGCACATTGCCATTTTGGTGTAGGGGGCTACTAACAGGGGCAACAACTACTGGGGTACTATGTAGGGATTTGGGCAGCAAGATGTTAGTTCACGTTGCACTTGAACTTCTGAACGTCAGTACAGTTGGGGAAGCAGGGACCTGGAATGGAATTCCAAAGTCTAGCGGTTCTGGGGAAGAAACTACTGGAGTAGAAAGATCTTTTACATCTAGGGACTTCTACAATATGGGGGTGGGATTTTGCAGCCTGTCGGGTCTGTCGAGGGTGTTCACGTCGTGGGGGCACAAGTGCTTGCAGTTCGTCTGAGTATTCACCATTATAATACTTGTAGTACAGGCAGAGGGATGCAACGTTTCGTCGATGGGACAGAGGCTGAAGCTTAGATGCCAGTTCAGGTCCTATCAGATTTGCGACTCTCTTTTGAACCTTGGCAAGTAGCGAGAAACTAGTAGCCGATACACCAGCCCAAATATGACAGCAATACTCCATACATGGGCGAATGGTTGCCTTATAGAGGTACAGGATAGTTTCGGGTGTTAGTAGTTTTCTAGCACGGTAGAGAGAACCCACCTTTGCAGCGGCCCTGACAATGCCCTCGATGTAATTGTTCCAACTCATGTTTCCTGTGAACGTTAGACCAAGGAGCTTGAAAGACGTGCTCCCAGAAAAAGAGTCGTTGGCCATTGCTATAGGTGGTAGAAAAGGTTTCTTGTAATTATTGAATGAAACTAGTTTAGTCTTGGCATTGAACGTGCGTGACCATCCATTTTTGTCCCCATTCCACTACAGATTGGAGGTCATCTTCTAGAGTTTCTGCCATTTCTTTAGATATGTGTTCATTTGTTTTCCTGTCATGTCTGTTATAGAGTGTGGTGTCATCAGCATGTATACCCATCTCAGAGGAAATTTTGTCGGGGAGGTCATTTATGAATATCAGGAACAGCAGAGGTCCAAGGATAGACCCCTGGGGCACTCCCGCATTTATATCATATTGTTTAGATGTACGACCGTCGATGACAACCTGGAGTTTTCTCTTATCTAAGAAGGATTTAATTATGCTAAGTATTCTACCAGTGATACCGTATGATCAAATCTTCCTGAGGAGACCCTCATGCCATACCCTGTCAAAAGCCTTAGATATATCTAGAGCTACCGCTCTGCCCTCCCCCGCTTTGTCCAGTGAATAGTATATCCGTTCAGAGATTACAGTTAGAATGTATGCTGTGGAACGGGCTTGTCTAAATCCATATTGTTTGTCAGTCAGAAGGTTAGCATCTGTAAGGTGACGGACTAGAGCATGGTTGATTAAGGTCTCAAATATTTTGGCAAAAAGTGGGAGGAGGTTAAGAGGGCGATAATTTAATGGGTCAGTTCTTTCGCCAAAATTCTTGAATACTGGTACCACAGAAGCAGTTTTCCAACAGCCCGGAAAGCAAGATTCATTAAGGCATTTGTTGTAGAGTTTGGAGAGAACTGGAGCTACTTCAGCTGAGCATTCTTTTGATAGCATGTACTTGAGCAGGGGTGATTTTTAGATCGTCTAGCGTGGCGTCTGTCCGCATAGGAAAGTCAGGTAGGGGTTGTTGTAAGGGTTCAGTGTGGAGTTTGAGGCAAATCGACTGGCAAGCATTTTAGCCTTTTCGGTTGCTGAGCAAACAACCTCGTGATTGTTGGTTTGTGGGGGAATTATTGATTGCCCATTATTTACTACACTGTTGTAGATTTTCCAGAAGTCACGAGTTCCTAGTTTTTGTGCTTCGATGCGTTTTTTAGTGGTTTCCATAAATTCTCTCTTAGCTGTCGCTATTTCTTTCTTAACGTTACTTCTAGCTTCTATGTACTTCTGTCTGTTCGAACTGGACTTATGTCGGTTAAATCTGCGGTATGCATGCTGCCTTTGAGCAATGGCAGTTGCGCAGGTCGAAGTAAACCATTGGGGAGAGTGGGGCTTGCTATAAAATTTCCGCATGGGAACATGCGCTTCGATTGCAGTTTTGAACCATTCAGTGGTCTCGTTTGCACACTGTTCAGCAGGAAGAGAAAAGATATTTTCCCATGGGGCGTCTCTGATAAGATCTCTGATAGCTTCCAAGTCAGCCTTTTTTATAATATCTCGTTGTTTTGATCACTGGCTCTTCAGTTTTGGGTCTAGAGTTTAGGGTGATTTCCACCATTATCACTGCATGGTCAGCGTTCCCAAGTGGACTGTCGGCTTTCGTTATACAATCATCAGGAACTGTGGTCAAAAACAGATCTAATAGTGATGCATGTTGTTCTTCCTGATCAGGGAAGCGGGTTGGAAAAGTAACAACTTGTGATAGGGAGTGAGATATAGAGAAGCTATGAGTTGTGCTGCCTGCTGCATCTGTGTAAGTAGAGAATCCAAGCCAGTTTTTGTGATGGACATTAAAGTGACCAAATACATGTACTTGGGCGCTAGTGTCGATGGAGAGTGCTGTGTCTATGCTGTCAGAGCCTTTGTTTATTATGGTGCAGTCTTGGGTCGAGGGAGAGTGGTAGAGAAAGCAAAAGTAGGTAACGTTGTGTTGCAAGATTAGTCTAAAGCACATAAAGGCTTGATCATCCGATTCTAGGTTTGTTTCTCTAGTCAAGGGAAGGGTATTGCGAATGTAAACTCCAAGTACGTGCATGTGTCTGTCAGAGTCCTTATGGCAGAGTGGGAGATATCCAGGCATGTTAAAGTAGTTAGAAGGGATGGAGGAGTGTAGGTTAGTCTCACTTAGCGCTAAGATATCCGGGGTATTTGTTAGGAGAAATGCTTGAACATCGGCTAAATTAGTTATTTGTGAATGCAAGCCTCAAGGGAGGAGGCAAGTTGGATTTGTTTGACCCTAAGCCTGGTTTAAGCTTATTTTTTAGATTGTACTGTCATCATATTTTTTTTACGAGTTTTAGTTAGGTAAGGGGGAGCTGAACAGGAGGTTATGCAGAGTATCACACATGCATTACAAGTA
This sequence comes from Euprymna scolopes, assembly GCF_053919585.1. Taxonomy (NCBI): domain Eukaryota; kingdom Metazoa; phylum Mollusca; class Cephalopoda; order Sepiida; family Sepiolidae; genus Euprymna; species Euprymna scolopes. Next base: position 146,351,820 of record NC_136500.1, on the reverse strand, counting down.
GACCATCAGCGGTCCCTCCATTAACTAGGACTGTGGCCTCAGGAAAGCCCACCGGGGATGAGTGCAGGGTCCCTTTCCATGCGCGACATGGCACTACAAACATCCCGATACAACTGTTGATGGAGCGCCGCTACCAAAGAGTTAGGGCTCCTGTACTACCACTTGGAAACAGCAGCCAGTAACTGACAATCCGGTACCCTCAACCCATTAGAAGAAGGTCAACCCAATCTAATTGCTCAGGCATATGTGGTACTCAAGCACTCTCAAGTGACCAGTTTTAGGGGTGGGGTGTGTCGGGAGTTGGGAAACGGCATTCATTGCCCTAGACAAGAAACAAGATCTACCACTGGATGTTTCTGTCGAATCACTGTGATAGGGTCTCTGCGCCTGACTAATAGGCAAAGGAGTATGGAAGACGGGCGATAGACAGAACCTATCTACTCCTTAAGCAAATTAGGTTTGCAAAACGGTAATTTGTTTGAGTCATCAGCTCTAGGAAGGTTGTCATCCGAGACTGAAGAGGCCTCCTTCCCCTTTGGTTTAGTTTCAGAGTTTTCCTTCTTCTAGACGGATGATCTGGGAAGATATACTGGGTCCGTCAGCACTGAGAGTGTTTGCTCCGCGCCTGGGTTCTAATCCAGGTATTTCTGTGACCCCGCGTGGTTAGTTAATGTTACTGGGTTAGTTTGTAGAGGTTATATATTTGCTGAATAGTTACACTCCTCAAAGTGGATTAGGGGCATTGTTATTTCATTGTTACTGGATAGAGGGGGTGAGTAGAGTCATGCAGTGTAAGCAGCTATGATTGTAAGAAGGCTTGTTAGAAAGAAGATAATGTGATTTGAGGCTTTCCTTTTATATATTTTTTTATTTTATTCATGTTAGCTTGGGTCTAGGATGACATTTAAGTGTGAGTAGGTGTTAAGAATTGAACTACGAGTTGTGCCCAAACTGTTTTAGATGTCAGGAGGAGGGCTTGAGATTCGAGTGCAATATAGTACGGATAAAACTAAGTTTGTAATTAGGTAAATAGATATATGGGTAAGTTTTTAGTAGATGCGTATAAAGTTGAAAGTACAAAGTGTGTTTCGGTTGAGGGAAGATAATTTCATCTTTCAAGTAGGAGTCATGGCCATTTAGTGTAACAAGGAGTATTGGATTCAATTTCGTATAAATCATTGCAAGCTATCTAGGAGGAGACAGTTATGTAATGCAGTGCGCTTTGCTTCCGAGTACATACTTTGACTGTACCTAACTGGAATAGGAATGAACTCCAATGCATGTCTAATAGGTAGAATTGTATAGATGTTTAGTGATTAAGCAGTTAACATGTGAGGGTAAAGGGGCTGGGTTAAAGATTCCACTACAAACGCTGTGAAATGTAGGAGTTAAGTGGCGGTTTGGTGGGAGGGAGCAGATTGTTAGCGTTCAAGAGGCAGGGGGTATTAACTTAAAATAACAGATCACCATTAGGATTAAGAGTTTCAGGTGAGTTTTTTTGAGCATGCAGGTTAGACAGAGGTAGTCGTCTTGGAGGTAAGATGTATATTGGGAAAATTGATCATAGTGAGTGGGCTGCAGCAACATTAAAAAGAAGAACAAAGAACGGGGTTGTGTCGATTTCTCGACCGGCTTAAACAGGGCATTACAAGAGAACCATTATCTGCTTCCGAGCCCTGAAGAAATATTTGCGAAACTGAGTGGAGGAAATATTTTTCTAAAATCGACCTCAGTGACGCGTACTTACAAGTTCCAGTCGATAAGGAGTATTCAAAGCTGCTATGTATTAATACCCATAAGGGATTGTACAAGTTTAACAGACTTCATTTTTGGGTCTAAGTCGCCCCTGCGATTTTTCAGCAAATTATCGACATTATGTTAAATGGGTTGGATTTCCCAGTAGAGTACCTGGACGGTGCTAGCAAAGAACAACACAAGGATCATGTAAACCAAGTATCCGAAAGGATCCAGGATTATGGATTTAACCTTAAACAGGAAAAATGTACGTTTTCCATGAGGAAAATAAAATACTTGGGGTAAATAATCGATAAACATGGAAGAAGGCCGGATCCAGATAGATCGAGTGCAATAAAGAATATGCCTACTCCAGAAAATATTGCGTCTCTACAAAGTTTCTTAGGGTTGGCGAATTACTAAAATGCATTCGTGCCAACTACGCATAAACTAAGATCACCCTTAAATGAACTGTTAAGGAAGGACCCAAAATGGGTCTGGACGCAAGAGTGTGAAGAAGCATTTCAGAAAATTAAAGATATATTAACGTCTGACGTGTTTCTGGCACACTACAATCTCAAGCGTGATATTGTAGTTGCAAGCGATGCCAGCGCCTATGGCATAGGAGCATGCATATTACACAAAATGGATGATGGAAAAATAAAACCCATAGCCCAAAAGTGTCCGGGGTGCATACCCCGGACACTTTTGCCAGCTGAAAAAATTTACTCACAAATTGAGAAAGAAGCGCTAGCCATTATATTCGCGGTAAAGAAATTTCATCGTTTCCTGCACGGTAGGCAATTTCTGTTACAAACAGATCACAAAGCATTATTAACGATTTTCGGATCAAAAAGGGACTACCATAACATACAGAGAATAGACTCCAAAGATGGGGTACTATGCTTCTGAACTACAATTTTCAAATGGAGTAGGTACCATCTCATGCAGACGGGTTATCAAGGTTAATAACTAAGCAGACAGAACCATTGGATGATATGATAATAGCAACTGTTCAAATGGAAGTTGAGGTAAAAAATACTTGACACGATATGAAAACTTCCAGTAAAGCTTGATGAGATTAAGAGTAAGGCAGAGGTAGACGAATTTATTGTAAGTACGAAAGAAAAAATCAACAAAAACCAACTGGATGAGGGAATCTATTCAATTTGCGATAACGTCCTGTTATATAGCGACAGGGTGGTAATTCCTGCAACAGCACAGAAAAGAATGCTCAAGGAATTCCATGTAGGACATCCAGGCACATCAAAAATGCCTTATGCGCTCTTTTGCTTTTTAGCCAAACATGGATAAGAATATAGAAGAAAAAGTTAAGGAGTGTAGAGGATGAAAGCTTCTCCGACTCCATTCGGATCGTGGCCAAAACCGGACCGACCCTGGTCGAGAATTCACTTACACTTTGCAGGACCGCTAAAGGGGTTCTATTATCTCATTGTTGTAGACAACCTATCTAAGTGGCCGGAAGTACTAAAATGCAAGAACCCCACTTCCGAGGCAACTATTAATTTCCTGTATGAACTATTCGCTAGGTTTGGGGTAGTAGACTGCATTGTCACAGACAATGGAACGCAATTCACGTCTACTGAATTTAAACATTTTTGTGAGGATCATCTAATCGAGCATATAACCATGCCACCATACCATCCGAGAAGTAATGGGTAAGCGGAGAGGTTGTTGATTAATTCAAGAGAGCTCTGAAAAAAGTTAGTGGATCACCGACAGATAAGTCAATCAAACAGTTTTTACAGGTTTACAGGGTTACGGCGAATGCAAACATCGAAAAGTCGAAGGCACTTGCTGAGGTCATGTTCGGACGCAAGGTTAGATCGATTTTCCACAAGTTGTTACCAAACCAAGATAGGCCAAACCTAAAATAAACGATTAAAAAAACTGTATAAAGTTGGCGAAAGAGTCTTCTACAAGATTCACAGAAATAATAGGACTTTCTGGGAGTCCGGCATGGTTTAAAAATAAATAGGCAACATGGTCTATATGATTAAGGGACCAGATTTAGTGCACACACGTCACACTAATCAAATGTGGAAAAATACTCGAACAGGTGGCCAGATCGCCTGGGAAGGACATCATGGACACAGTGTTTGATACTTTTCGGGTGCCCATACCAAAGACAGCTCCTGATAATAGGAGGTCAAAAAGAAAACGGAAATCAACTGAATTTTCAAGAGTCTACGACAATTTTAATTTTTTTTACAAGATCACGACTTATCAAGGCCCAGAGGCCACTCGAGGATAAGGGTTAAAGAGTGTACAGTGGTCAAATGGACAGTATCATAGTAATCTTTAGAAGTGTAAATTTGATAAATTGAATTACTTAAGGGGAACGGCTCATCAAGAACTTGTTTACATTGAACTTGAAAACGGCCATATTATAGTCAGCTGGAAAGCAGGTAAACGGAAGAGAATACAAAAGAAGTCTGGAAACTAATTAAAGACACCTCATACAATTGCAAATTACTTAATGCTTTTACGCAGTCATGGCTGGCGGAATGAGAATATACTAACCGCGAAGATTAAATGAAGGATTCCGTCAGAAATTACTTGCAGATTCCTGAGTTCGAATGACGACTTTCTGAATTCGATAAAATACATCTGAAGATGGTCGAATGTTACATCGACCGAAACATTTTGAAAATAACACTCAGGATGAATAGAGTAGTTTTAATCATCCAAATAATGTAACATGAGTAATGTAGCATGGGTAATGTAACGTGAGTAATATAACAGGAGAAATGTAACATGGGTAATGTAACGGGAGTAATGTAGCATGAGAGATGTAACATGGGTAATGTAACGTGGGTAATGTAAGGTGAGTGATGTAACGTGGGTAATGTAACATGAGAAATGTAACACGGTAATGTAACATGGGCAATGTAATGTGAGTAATATAGCATGAGAGATGTAACGTGCGAAATGTAACATGAGTAATGTAACACAAGAAATATCACGTGGGTAATGTAACATGAGAAGTGTAACATGATAAATGTAACATGAGAAATGTAACATGAGAAATGTAACGTGGGAAATGTAACGTGAGTAATGTATCACTAGAAATGTAATGTGGGTAATGTAACGTGAGAAATGTAACATGAAAAATATAACATGGGTAATGTAACGTGAGAAATGAAACGTGAGAAATGTAACGTGAGTAATATAACATGGGTAATGTAACGTGAGTAATGTAACGTGGGCAATGTAACATAGGTAATGTAACATGAGAAATGTAACGTGGGTAATGTAACATGATTAATGTAACATGGGTAATGTAATTTAACATCATAGGAATAAACAAAGAAATGAATAAAAATCCGACTCGGCAGTTTTTTAGAAGTGAAAATGCAATACATTTATTCATGATTCTTCCAAAACAATATATTTCCAAAGTCCTTTCGTACACACATGTGCTTTTTTTTAAAAAGAAAATCTCTGTCCTCTCGTCACCTAACGTCCTCGTGTTTATACGCCCATCTTACACGGTTAGTGCTGCATTTTTTCCTTTTATTGTGACGCAAGCTCGCGCATACTTGATTATTTGCATATTGCTTTAACGGCTGCTACTGCTAATATTTTCGCTAGCCAGCTATGCTACATCTGCTGCTGATTTTCTCAAACGCGCTTATACGCGCTCTGTTACAATAATACGAAACAAATTGTCCTGAAAACTGAGCAGGGCCATCGCACTCTATACAGTTAACCATCATCAGCGAAATGCGGATAGCAAATCTTACTTCCGGTCAATCACATTTTTAGATTACACGTTATGTGTAAAATAGTTGAAAATGTTTCGCTTGAACAAGGAATACTAAACAAGTAAATGTTGAATTATCACATTACATGATAGTAACGATGTATTTTGCTATTTCGCATGAATTTGTAGCGAGTAGTTTATTATGAAAAGGGAGTCTATAAACGCAATATTTGTCTTGGAAAGACAATGTTTATTATGAGCTAGACAAATGCCAGTGTCAGAAAGAGGGACTTTGGTTTATGTGTTCTTCATCGACTGAGCGAATCAACGGCTGGGAAAGCGAGAACTAGTAAAAAAAATGGAAAAAGGGAGTCGAAAAAAATGGGGACGTCAGCAAAAACGAAAGTGCTAGTTGCAACAGGATGCAGTAGCCGAAAATGTCAGCAGGAACAGCTGATTAACTTAACAGCTGGACCAAAAAAAACAGTGTTAATCCCAACCAGACCGTTAAACTCAAGGTTCTGTTCTATTAAATAACTGGCCCGAGGTATTTTTCTATTGGGCCAGTAGGTTGATTAAAGGAAGGGTTCCGTCCGAAAGAAAGATTCTTTAGTTGATCTGAAGAAGATCGAAGGTTACAGTAACCAACACGTGTGAAAATAACATTCGAGATGAGAACAATAGTTTGAAGAATCTAAATAATATGAATTATCAATCCTCATCTAAGAAATTCAAAAATAATTCCTTGGAGTCTAACTTTAGTGTGACGTTCATACCCGACCAGTATTGATTAGAGAATCGATTCTCTCTATCGATCTTGCCACTTTCTCACACCCGAAGCTATTCGCTATCTTTACAAATCGGCTATCAGTCCTATATAGGGAGTATTGTTGTCATATTTGGGCTGGTGAATCTGTATCTTATTCGAGAGTTTTGATAAGGTGCAGAAAAATATTTGTAATTTGATTGGTTCCCACCCTTCTTTATTGCCACCTCTCTCTCACAGACATGATGCCGTTAGTCTCGGTCTTTTTTTTATAAATAACTAGCACGATCCATGCACCGGTTTACCTGGTAGATAGAGGGCACAAAGTTAAAACAGATTCTTTGAAAGAACTCGCTATCTTTACAAATCGGCCATCAGACCATGTAGGAAGTACTGTTGTATTAATTGGCCTAGTGAATCTGTGTACTTATTAAAGGTTCTTGATAAATTGCTGAAACGTATCTATAATTTGATTAACCTCACACTTCCTTTTTCACAGCAACCTCTCACTCACAGACGTGATGTTGCTAGTCTCAGTCTTTTCTATAAATACTATTATGGAAGGTGTTGCTCAGAATTGTCTGACCTATTCCCTGCTTCCTTTGGTCCAGCTCGTTTGACTCGTTGGTCTAGTGGTCTCCATTAATTCGTTGTTTTAATACCCCATTATAATTATAATACAGCTTCCGATTCCAGTAGCTTCTTTCCAAAGGTTGCAAGGTCGTGGAACTCTATCCCTGCCCACTGTTTTCTTTCTACATACAGTCTTGTTTTATTATTTTTTTTCAAGACTAAGGTCAGTAGTCATCTCCTGTCAATCAGCTTTCGTACTTGTTAGCTCAAACAATCAGCTTTCGTAATTGTTAGCTCTTTACATTAAGTGGCTTCATGCCTTGTCTCGAGCGATTTCCATAAAAAAGATATAATGAGCAAAAACGACCTTGTAATGCTGGCAGCTGATTTAGTCTACTTATCTGTATCTTTACAGCCAAATAAAATAACGATTCTATTCACAACTGGTATTTCTTCGTTTTATCACGCTTATTTGTTGCTGCGTTTGTTTTGCGTCTGATAAATGTTAATGGGGCGACATTCATGAGTAAAAAAAAAGAGGGAATATCAGCAGACATATTTATTATTTCCTATATTTTATTGTTATTCTACTGAGGAATGATTTTCATGTGCGTTTAATAAAACTGCTGCGTTCAACCGTACATTCAAGACAAAATAATAAAGTGGAATCTGGGCAAAACAATGTGGGGATATTAAAGATAGCGCTGTCATTTGCAATGCTTTTGTAAAACTAAACATATTAACACATACAAAGACATAAACGAATACCCATGTCTACATACGTATTAGTATTAAGATACACATGCAACATGGATTGGGACAAATGTATTGAGGACATTGCCAAGGTTGCTGCAAATAAGGTAGTCTCCCTCTACTATGCTAGAAAATTACTCACACCTGAGAGTATCTTATATCTTTACAAGGCCACAGTTCTCCCACCCACAGGGTATTATTGCTACATCTGGACTTTTTTTAAAGGAATAAATTAGAAGATGGTCAACATCATGAATTTTGGAATATAGTTTTTTGTCATTATATATATATATTTTGGAATATAGTTTTTTGTCATTTGGGGGCATCAAAACCAAAGCAAAATATGATGAAAGTAAAAATCAAATAGATAAACCCCATAATTTATTATACCATACCTGTTCATACTGAAACACTTATCACAATATTCTGTGGATCTAAATTAAAAAAAAAAAGACTTGTTAAACTTTCTGACATATTTCCATTCTATGGAGGTCAGGTGCGAACGAACACCCATAATTTTATTATACCATATTTCTTCAAACTGAAACATAATTATCAAAGTATACTTACGCAGATAGATATGAAAAGTCTTTATTAAAGTTTGTGCCTATTTCCATTCTATGGAGGCCAGGCGTAAACGCAGACCCCACAATTTTATTATACCATCCCTATTTAAGTTGAAACATACTTATCAAAGTATTCTTATGTACATTTATATCAAAAACACTTGTAAACGTTTTTTTTTTAATTTTTAAATTTTTTATTTCCATACTTTGTGACCAGGCGCGAACGCAGACCCAAAATTTTAATGAACAACCGTTCTGCCAGATCAAACATACGAGCCTATTCGTGACCACACACACACACACACACACACACACGCACACACACACACACACACACACACACACACACACACATTCAGCTTTATATTATAGATATATAATTTGAGGTTGCTATTTTTCAAAAGTAGGGTAACCAATGAAATATAATGAGGTTAATACAAGAGTGCTCAATATTTTTTAATTCCGCTTTGGAAAATAAGGTCTCTAGTTACTAAACAGTAGAAGACCGAAACATGCTCATGGCTGTGTAGCAACTAATTACTGCTTATGTAAAGACAAATTGTATATATATATATATATATATATATATATATATATATATATATATATATATATATATATATAAAGATTATTTGATACTAGAGATATTCATTTCCAAAAGAGGATATATATATATATATATATATATATATATATATATATATATATATATATATATGAACAAATAATTAATAAAACATGTTAAAAAACACTTTGAAAAAGAGTTAAAAAAACATTTAATTTTAAAAAGGAAGCACAAAATAAGTGGATAGTATTAATCCGCGGAGTTTCGAAGAAATACTTTCCTTCTCATCAGAGGGTAGGATTTAGCAAAATGCGGGATGGGATTTTGCTTGCAAAAGTATTTGATGAAACTACAATTAATTCATAGATCTTACTTGATAACAAAAAAAGTGAAGCAAAGGGAGTAGGTGAAGAAAAAAGTGATTTCGCGTGAATGGATATTTTGGTGAAGCGTAAAATATCCAATAACAGTAAAACCCAAAAAGTTGATTAAATTTCCATTTCCACGGAAATCGCGTAATTAGAAGATGGTCCAAAGTAATCTAAAAGGCAGAAATCCATGGAATAATTCACAAATTGGTATAAGGAAAAAGGAAATGAGTTCAAATAATATTATTAAAAGAAAGATAAGATGTGCGTAGAAAAAGAAATGGAAGAATTTAAAACACGACTGTCAAGGCTGGCCCGATTTAAGAAAAATGAGCGAAGAAGACGAAAAAAATTAAAATTGAATGGTAAATGAATTAATTTTAGAATAGAAAAGGCAATGTCAAAATGACCAAGACAGGATGACGTTGAAATGTCGCCAAATTTAAAACAAAAAAAGGAATCAACTGAAATATACAAGTTATTACTTAATAATCAAATTATCAGCAGGAGTCATTAAAGTAAGCAAATGAATTGAGAAGAATGATAAGTGAAATACACACACATGTATATACATACATATATACGAATACATACAATTACACATATACATACATATATATACACAACAAACACACCCACATACACACACACACACACATATATATACATATAAGTAAATAGATGAGTAAATAAATAAATGAAGTGTTAAAAAAAATTAGGGGGAGAGGATGGCCGATATCTGCAAAATCCGGAATAAGGCAAGTAAGTATGTAAGTAAATGCGCATAGTAAAATATAAGTAAAAATACATACAGAATATAAATGTGTAGGTAGACGGATATATTTGATTGATTGGAATATTTAAACACTAAAACGGAGATTGCAGATGTAAAACCGGCAAAACAAAGAAGAAATAAAGAATTAAAATAAAAATTACAAAGTTATAAAATGCTAAGAAAGGACGTAGAAAAAAACTATAATATTATAGAAAAATATGTATATTTGAAAGGTTAATTTAATAGCTATGTAATTTCAAATTTACCATATTTAAATTTGGACTAATGTTTGCTGTAGGAGATCAGTTCGTTTTTAGAGTTTATTATATTACTACTTTGAGGGGAAGTAATTATAGTTATAGCTTCGGTTGTGCAGAGGCGACATGACTTAGAGTCTGGAGTAGTAGATTTAACCTTTTTTTTAGGATAGTCCATTTATTTGAGAAAGGGGTATTGTTAGAATTAAGTTTTTTAATTAAAGCAAAAAAACATGCAAACTCAGAGAATCGGAACGTCATAGCAATATATGTTATATATGAAAATACATCTTTGCATATAGCGTTTTCCTTTGGAAAGAAAATGTTTTATTTTACAGACCCTTCAGAGTTAAGACGAATCAGTGGAAGAAAACATGTGTCTTTTTGTATGGTGTGCCACAAGCAAAGATGTTATTTTTCCTTTTCTTAAAAGGACTGTCTAGTGTGTATTATTGTCTCGTTTATGAACTATATCTATATGTGAATTTTAAATGTGTAAAACGCACACCTGCATCCGACGACACGAACCGCTACATAACCAACTATGTACACATAAACATTCAGAGACAGCTATGTATGCAACAAACGCGTTACATATACACACAGTGTTTAATAATAGGGTAAACTCCGAAATTAATTAGGCGGTCATTATGAATTTTGGAATATATATTCTCGGCAACACGATGAATAAGATAGATAATTTTGGGGGTAAAATCTAACATTTACGTCCACCCCAACCTCGCACCTTCCCTCACAAAACCATTTAACATGTTAGATGCAAAACATTTAATAGAGAAAATAATTGCTTTACATGAGATTTTGAGTTATTACATTATTACAAATTTTGAGTTATTACATTATTACAAATTTTGAGGTATTACATTATTACAAATTTTGAGTTATTACATTATTACAAATTTTGAGGTATTACATTATTACAAATTTTGAGTTATTACATTATTACAAATTTTGAGTTATTACATTATTACAAATTTTGAGGTATTACATTATTACAAATTTTGAGGTATTACATTATTACAAATTTTGAGGTATTACATTATTACAAATTTTGAGGTATTACATTATTACAAATTTTGAGGTATTACATTATTACAAATTTTGAGTTATTACATTATTACAAATTTTGAGTTATTACATTATTACAAATTTTGAGTTATTAGATTATTACAAATTTTGAGGTATTACATTATTACAAATTTTGAGGTATTACATTATTACAAATTTTGAGTTATTACATTATTACAAATTTTGAGTTATTACATTATTAAAAAATTTGAGGTATTACATTATTACAAATTTTGAGTTATTACATTATTACAAATTTTGAGGTATTACATTATTACAAATTTTGAGTGATTAGATTATTACAAATTTTGAGGTATTACATTATTACAAATTTTGAGGTATTACATTATTACAAATTTTGAGGTATTACATTATTACAAATTTTGAGGTATTACATTATTACAAATTTTGAGGTATTACATTATTACAAATTTTGAGTTATTACATTATTACAAATTTTGAGTTATTACATTATTACAAATTTTGAGTTATTAGATTATTACAAATTTTGAGGTATTACATTATTACAAATTTTGAGGTATTACATTATTACAAATTTTGAGGTATTACATTATTACAAATTTTGAGTTATTACATTATTACAAATTTTGAGGTATTACATTATTACAAATTTTGAGGCATTACATTATTAATAATTTTGAGGTATTACATTATTACAAATTTTGAGGTATTACATTATTACAAATTTTGAGTTATTACATTATTACAAATTTTGAGGTATTACATTATTACAAATTTTGAGGTATTACATTATTACAAATTTTGAGTTATTACATTATTACAAATTTTGAGGTATTACATTATTACAAATTTTGAGGTATTACATTATTACAAATTTTGAGGTATTACATTATTACAAATTTTGAGGTATTACATTATTACAAATTTTGAGTTATTACATTATTACAAATTTTGAGGTATTACATTATTACAAATTTTGAGGTATTACATTATTACAAATTTTGAGGTATTACATTATTACAAATTTTGAGGTATTACATTATTACAAATTTTGAGTTATTACATTATTACAAATTTTGAGTTATTACATTATTACAAATTTTGAGGTATTACATTATTACAAATTTTGAGATATTACATTATTACAAATTTTGAGGTATTACATTATTACAAATTTTGAGGTATTACATTATTACAAATTTTGAGTTATTAGATTATTACAAATTTTGAGGTATTACATTATTACAAATTTTGAGGTATTACATTATTACAAATTTTGAGTTATTACATTATTACAAATTTTGAGGTATTACATTATTACAAATTTTGAGGTATTACATTATTACAAATTTTGAGGTATTACATTATTACAAATTTTGAGTTATTACATTATTACAAATTTTGAGGTATTACATTATTACAAATTTTGAGGTATTACATTATTACAAATTTTGAGGTATTACATTATTACAAATTTTGAGGTATTACATTATTACAAATTTTGAGGTATTACATTATTACAAATTTTGAGGTATTACATTATTACAAATTTTGAGTTATTACATTATTACAAATTTTGAGTTATTACATTATTACAAATTTTGAGGTATTACATTATTACAAATTTTGAGATATTACATTATTACAAATTTTGAGGTATTACATTATTACAAATTTTGAGGTATTACATTATTACAAATTTTGAGTTATTAGATTATTACAAATTTTGAGTTATTACATTATTACAAATTTTGAGGTATTACATTATTACAAATTTTGAGTTATTACATTATTACAAATTTTGAGGTATTACATTATTACAAATTTTGAGGTATTACATTATTACAAATTTTGAGGTATTACATTATTACAAATTTTGAGTTATTACATTATTACAAATTTTGAGGTATTACATTATTACAAATTTTGAGGTATTACATTATTACAAATTTTGAGGTATTACATTATTACAAATTTTGAGGTATTACATTATTACAAATTTTGAGTTATTACATTATTACAAATTTTGAGGTATTACATTATTACAAATTTTGAGTTATTAGATTATTACAAATTTTGAGGTATTACATTATTACAAATTTTGAGGTATTACATTATTACAAATTTTGAGTTATTACATTATTACAAATTTTGAGGTATTACATTATTACAAATTTTGAGGTATTACATTATTACAAATTTTGAGGTATTACATTATTACAAATTTTGAGTTATTACATTATTACAAATTTTGAGTTATTACATTATTACAAATTTTGAGGTATTACATTATTACAAATTTTGAGATATTACATTATTACAAATTTTGAGGTATTACATTATTACAAATTTTGAGGTATTACATTATTACAAATTTTGAGTTATTAGATTATTACAAATTTTGAGGTATTACATTATTACAAATTTTGAGGTATTACATTATTACAAATTTTGAGTTATTACATTATTACAAATTTTGAGGTATTACATTATTACAAATTTTGAGGTATTACATTATTACAAATTTTGAGGTATTACATTATTACAAATTTTGAGTTATTACATTATTACAAATTTTGAGGTATTACATTATTACAAATTTTGAGTTATTAGATTATTACAAATTTTGAGGTATTACATTTAAAAAGGAACAGTGCGCACACGTGAGTGTCAGTATCTTTAGCTTATTATTATGAACTATGGAATATGTATTCTAGACAATTTATATACGTTTTTTTCCTAAAATAACATTAAAAACATAAAAAATTAAATAAAATAATTAACCAATGTAAAAATAAAATAATTAACCAATGAGGGGTGGGGAAACGTATATAAATTGTTCAAAACCAGTTAGATTAATCCATCCCTGTACTTGGACTTATGATGAATATGGTGATTACATCAGCCAGTTCCCGCTTTAAGTGAAGGCTGTTATTCGGAAGTTGGAAAGGATCGGAAATAGAATTAATAGACAAAAATGCATTTTATTTACCATCTATTTATCTATCTATCTATCTATCTATCTATCTATCTATTTATCTATCTATCCATCCATCTATCTATCTATCCATCCATCTATCTATCTATCTATCTATCTATCTATCTATCTATCTATCTATCCCTCTATCTATCTATCTATCTATCTATCCCTCTATCTATCTATCTATCTATCTATCCCTCTATCTATCTATCTATTTATCTATCTATCTATCTATCCCTCTATCTATCTATCCCTCTATCCATCTATCTATCTATCTATCTATCTATCTATCTGTCTATCTATCTATCTATCTATCTATCTATCTATCTATCTGTCTATCTAACTATCTATCTATCTATCTATCTATCTATCTATCTATCTATCTATCTATCTAGTGATTCTGTGAAGAATTTTAATCCCAAGATAGAAGAGTTGTGCATTATTTCATATATCCGCACGAAGATTAAAATCAAGATAAAAAATAAATAAATAAGCAAAAATCGCATTTCTGTAATTTTTATTCCGTTTCTGATTCTAGAAAATATCTAAAAGAAGCAGATGTACCCAGCATTGACCGGTATTAAACGTAACGTTAAATTCCTTTAAAAAATAAAGTAAAAAAAAAAAATTTGAAAGAAACTGAGGCATGTGCATGCGAGTATTATGCTTTTTCTAAACGATTCACTTTTTGGAAGGAAAACAAAACAAAAAGAAATACTTGAGCTGAGATCGAAACTAAAACCTACAGACAGTAAGTCAAGTACGACAACCATTAGGCCATCTTGCCACGTCCTTTAAAATAGTGTTTTCAAACCTTCTGATTCTTAAAATAAGGAAGATGTTATGTGAACGATTCGCGCATGCGCAGTTTTGAAACAATTGACAGATGAAAATCCGATGACCCCCCCCAGTACTAATTTTTCAATTTTTACCCTTTAGCAATTTATCGGATGGAAACAGATTAAAAAGTTTTGCACGTGTCTGAATACCCTATATATCAAATTTAAAGTTTGTAGATCAAAAATTCGTTGAGTATATAAATAGATAGTTGTGCTGACACACACATATTCTCACTTTTATAGATATTTAATGCAAACCTGAAATATTTGAATATTAAAATGAAAGGTTCTGCTTATAATATGACCCTTAAAAAGCCCCATAAAACATTCAAAAGAAACTGAAATTTGGGGAATATTTATTCCGTGTTGTTATAATTTCACACAGAGAGTATCTGAACTTAATCCCGTTTTTCTCCTCTTTGCATAAACTAAATTGAAATAAATATATTCCAGGTTACTAACCCTTATGCATAACAGCTGTGTTTCAGAACTCATAATGATCGGTTAATTATTTTAGGATAGGATTTCGTACAAAGAAATATATAAACATCTACACAGACCTAACTTTATTATTTATAGATATGAAGACGAAATGCAATAAGAATATTCAATTTTAGTTTTTCTCCCCTTGAAGAAATATTTGCCCAGTCATCCATCCACACTCAAAGACAGATTAATAAGAAAAAAAACCCCAGAAACGTTTGGCGGTGGAGTTCCAAGCGCTTTTCCTGATTAGAACCACGTGTTTGTGACGTCACAGTGTTCCCACCAAACCGACCTGTTTGGTTTTTGAGGATTCTGTTCTAAGAATCATTTGTCCCTTTAAGAGCCATTCAACCGACTTTCGGTTATATTATTATAATTCGTCAAGCTGTTCGGGAGCAGTTCTCGCCGCAAGGTTGTTGAAAGAGAGAGAGAGAGAGAGAGAGAGAGAGAGAGAGAGAGAGAGAGAGAGAGAGAGAGAGAGAGAGAGAGAGAGAGAGAGAGAGAGAGTCTGTTAGAAGCGTTAGGCAATGTTTATATTACACTTTTTTTTCTTCGTTGCTGTCTGTGTAACTGGAGGGGCTTAGTGGGAGGGGGGTGAGGGACTTGAAGGGGAAGCAGAAAATAATAATAATAATAATAATAATAATAATAATAATAATAATAATAATAATAATACGAAGAAGAAGAAGAAGAAGAAGAAGAAGAAGAAGAAGAAGAAAGACGCGAATCTTGATGGTGACGAGGTTGTGCTAATCAGGTCCCCGCGTGTTCGGCTGAATTCTTGAAATAAATGTGCTGACATCAGCAGTTTTGTGTTTATATAGTCATGAGAAAATCTTTGGCGCCTCACTCAGCTACGCTGTACATGTCTTTCTCTGTGTGATCGTGAATATGACTCGAAATGTATATGTGCGCTCACACTTGTCCGGTTAATGTGTGTGTGTGTGTGTGTGTGTGTGTTGCTTAGTTTTGTATACAGTATTGCTGTTGATATTGCGTGGACGTTGATTTATTTGAACGGCAAACCTATTTAATTCGCCATCTAATTTTAGTTTTTCAATCCCAATTATTAAATCAGCCTAAAAAAAACAAATAAATAAATAATTGACCGTTTTCTGTATTTAAAAAAAAAAAAAAAAATTTATTCATTTATTTTTTATTTAAATTTTTTTTTTTTACTTGAGGGTCACAGCTTTTCAAGGCCTAGAGGCCACTCCAGGGTTAATTAGTATATGGTAGACGCTGAGACAACATGGTGTTCAGTAATGGTCGAACTTTAGCATGTTTTTTTTTTTCATTTATTTATTTTCTTTTACTTAAGAGTCATCACTTGTCAAGGCGCGGAAGTCACTCTAAGATAAAGGTTAATGAGTGTTAGATAGACGATGCGGCAACACCGTGATGATCAGTAATTCTGGAACTTTGGTATGGTTTAATTATATGAGAGCCCAACAAGAACTTATTTGCATTAGACTTGAAAACAATCATGTAATAGTCAGCTGGTAAGCAGCCCCACGGTATTGGGTTACACAGACTCCTCGAAATTCAAACATTAAATCATCAAACGATTAATGCATTTATCTTGATTGTTAGCTTTAAATACCCGGCGTTGCCCGGTCGAAACACTGCCAGAAGAGGTTTTAGTTACAAACTATTTTACATGCATATCCTGGCTTGTTAGGATCCTGGATATGACCTTAAACTACATCCAGTGGTGAGGCCCCAGCGTGCGGGCTTTGGAGAGTGTGGAGCCACTCTTTAATTGCCATTGCTCCCAGGTCCACTCTGACCCGGAGTGGTAGTACCTGTTAGAGTCCCAACTATGGGTTAAATAGAAACCGACTTGAAAACAACAAATATATTCTATTAAAAAATTCGGCATTAAATAACCTGAAAAGGGTTGATATGCCGTAAAACAAAAACAACCAACCAATCAACTGACTTGTTACGAAAAGTGACCATATATTAGATTTAGGGAAACATAAAACACATCCATCTTGTTTGTATTGTGTTGGTTACTCGTAAAATATTCTAATCGCGGTTGTTATTGGCATTATTGTAATAATCAGCTCGATTTTATTGCTTGTTGTAATAGAATCGTTTTGATTATTCTATTTAGAAATATTAAACATTTAAAGTCAATTTTTTATTATAATTAAATATTAATTTTTAAAGTTGATTTATTTATTTTTAATTGAATTTATTTTTAATTTAATTGATTTTCAATTGTTAATAGCTGATAAGAGTTGCGTTTAAAACCGGAAGTAAGCTTATTTATTTAAGCTATGAGAGTTATTTCCCTTTTAAACCATGACAGTTTCCTCACGTTTTGATATTTATAAACCAAGATGAATGTAATTCTGAATTTTGAGATGAGATGTGAGATGTTTGTATCATTTTGATTAGTAGGACAATTATTCTCATTTTGGGTATTATTGGCACAACGTTTCGGTCGTTGTAACCTGCGACCTCCTTCGGGTGTTGAATTCATGTTTTCTTTTCTCTTCTAAAGAAAAGAGGTGTTAGCTCTGCATTGCAAGAATTCGAACCGTGGGTTTTAGGGTTGGTCCGTAGACTATAAGGAAAGTTCAATCTTCAGGGGTCACTAAGATATTTTTAAGCCATTCCTATGACTTGATTTCACGGAATATTTATGCTAATTGTCAATATTGTCAATACGCGTGGGATGTTTGTCCACTGTTTCGTAAAACATTTTTTTTTCACTAATATTGAAAAATTAGCATAAATATTCTGGGAAAACAAGTCATAAGAAAGCCTTAAAATATCTTAGTGACCCCTGAAGATTGAACTTTCTTTATGATTAACGGGCACGCCCTCAGATTCACGGTTTGAATTCTTGCAATGCAAAGCTAACCCCTCTTTTCTTAAGTAGATAAAGAAACATGAATTTAACACTCGGAGCAGGTCGCCAATGAACGAAACGTTGCGCCAATGATATTCAAGATACTTGTCCGAGTAATCAAAACAATACAAACATTCATATCTCATCTAAAAAATTCAGAATTACATTCATCTTGGTTTATGAAAATCAAACGTGAAGAAACTCTCATAGTTTAAAGGGGAATTAACTCTTGCTTACCTCCGGTTTTAAACGCAAAGCTGCTTGTGTTTCAATTACTGGGGAATGATCCTGTGCAGCTGTAGGAGTTTCCACCTCCCAGACATTTTCGTTCTCACTATCTGAAAAAGGGCTAGCTCATTGTTATTCGCCTAAGGCGCCCCTACCAGAGATACCGATATGGCTTCCCAGGCGTTTTTTTGTAGGCCAGAGTACGCTTCCTCTAATGCGCTCGCATTTCAAATCCCATTGTCATGACCTTGTGTCACATGTCCCTGTCGTGGGAGGGAGATAAATACTATATTAATTCATTTAAGAAATTTGCACATACACATTTTTGATTCGAGTCAGGTCAAACTGCAATATATATTCTACCCTCGCTCAGAAGAGGAGAAACCATTTTAAGCAAGTGATTAAAAAAAATGTCAAAATGTAGATTTCCCTTTTAGGGGAGAATTTGATTTGCACCAAATTAAAACGTAAAAATATCTAAAAAAAAAATAAAAAAAAATAAAAATAACACGTGACCGCAATTTTTTCCGTTTCGGAAACCAAACTCCTTTTACTGTCTGAACATTTGCACTTCATGTACTCTTCGCTTGACTGGAAAATGTTTAAGAAAAAAAAAACAAAAACAAAAAAAAAAAACGGCTACATAAAACAATTAACATTGACAAAGAAAGAAAAGAAAGTTTTATTTCTTTGGGGAAAAATGCCAAAAAAATGCCACCTGGAAAAATTATTGGCAGTAAATCGAATATTATTTCAAATCCACCATAACCATCAAATCTCTCACCAACAGATTACAATTTGTTACTAAGTTTAGATAATTAATCGGAAGAACAAATATTAAAGAATGAAACCGATTAAAAAATGATTAAAAAAATTCTTTTTAAGTGTTTTTTAATAGTTAGAGGAAAAGGCAATTTGAGAGTTTACGGGGGTGGATAAAAAAGTCTAATTGATGAACGTATTTAAAACTAAAATCGTGTGAACTTTGTGAGACATCTGATATGTTCTTACAGATAGAAATAGTTTAGATCGTTTTCATGGGAATTGGCAATATTTGTACCATCAGCAGAGAACATTTTGTATGTCCGCAAGTAAGAAGAGATTTCGCCTACAAAGTGACAATGCTAGAATGTATAATGCAAGGAAAACTAATTGAAGCTTTTTAATATTTTAAATGTGCACAACAACAATGGATACTAAAGAAATAATAATTTTAAGAGAACATATCTTTTGATCGCTCACCCCAATAAACATCAGACTTTATCAATTAAATATAATTAATATAATTAATTTCTCAAACAATTTGCCAGACTATGCTGGTCCTCGATATGGCGTTAAACTATATCCGATAGTGAGGTCCCAGTTTGCAGGCTTTGGGGAGTTTGGAACCACTCTTTAATTGCCATTGTACCCAGGTCCACTCAGGCCTAGAGTGGTAGTACTTGTTAAGGTCCCAACTATGAGTTAAATAGAAACCGACTTGAACAAAAAAAAATAAATAAAACCCCCCAAATATACTCTATTAAAAAATTGTTCTTCAAAATTACTGGATTTGGCATTAAATAACCTGAAAAGAGTTGATATACCGTAAAACAAAACCAACCAACCAACCAGACTATGCTAAAAAGTGCACCTGTAAAAAGTATAAATACTTTAACAAATAACATTCGTTAATTCTGTGATAAATAAAAGATTGCATGGACAGTATTGAAAAATTGCAGAAACGAAAATCTGCATAGATATAGTTATGTTATAAAGAAAGAAAGAAAGAAAGAAAGAAAGAAGTAGAAACAAAAAAAAGAAGTAGAAAAAAAAGAAGTAGAAACCAAAAAAAAAAAAAAGAAATAGAATCCAAAAAAAAGAAGTAGAAAACAAAAAAAAGAAGTAGAGCAAACAAAAAGAAGTAGAAATAAAAAAAAAGAAGTAGAAACCAAAAAAAAAAAGTAGAAACCAAAAGAAAAGAAGTAGAAACAAAATAAAAGACGTAGAAACAAAAAAAAAAGTAGAAAAAAAAGAAGTAGAAACAAAAAAAGAAGGAAAACCCCCCAAAAAAGAAGTAGAAACAAAAAAAAAGTAGAAACAAAAAAAAGAAGTAGAAACCAAAAAAAGAAGAAGTAGAAACCAAAAAAAAAGAAGTAGAAACCAAAAAAAAAGTAGAAACCAAATAAAAAAAGAAGTAGAAACAAACAAAAAAAAGAAGTAGAAACTATAAAAAAAAGAAGTAGAAACGAAAAAAAAGGAAAAACAAAAAAAGTAGAAACCAAAAAAAGTAGAAACCAAAAAAAAAAGAAGTAGAAACAAAAAAAGTAGAAACAAAAAAAGTAGAAACCAAAAAAAAATAGAAACCAAAAAAAAAGTAAAAACAAAAAAAAGAAGTAGAAATAAAAAAAAGAAGTAGTAACAAACAAAAAAAAGTAGAAACCAAAAAAAAGAAGTAGAAACCAAAAAAAGAAATAGAAACCAAAAAAAAAGGAAGTAGAAACCAAAAAAAAGTAGAAACCAAAAAAAGAAGTAGAAACCAAAAAAAAAAAAAAGAAGTAGAAACCAAAAAAAAAAAGAAGTAGAAACCAAAAAAAAAGTAAAAACAAAAAAAAGAAGTAGAAATAAAAAAAAGAAGTAGTAACAAACAAAAAAAAGTAGAAACCAAAAAAAAGAAGTAGAAACCAAAAAAAGAAATAGAAACCAAAAAAAAAAAGAAGTAGAAACCAAAAAAAAGTAGAAACCAAAAAAAGAAGTAGAAACCAAAAAAAAAAGAAGTAGAAACCAAAAAAAAAGTAGAAACCAAAAAAAAGAAGTAGAAACAAAAAAAAAGAAGTAGAAACAAAAAAAAGAAGTAGAAACAAAAAAAAAAAGAAGTAGAAACCAAAAAAAAGAAGTAGAAACAAAAAAAAGAAATAGAAACCAAAAAAAAGAAGTAGAAACCAAAAAAAAGTAGAAACCAAAAAAAGAAGTAGAAACCAAAAAAAAGAAGTAGAAACAAAAAAAAAAGTAGAAACCAAAAAAAAGAAGTAGAAACAAAAAAAAAAGAAGTAGAAACAAAAAAAAAAGAAGTAGAAACAAAAAAAAGAAGTAGAAACAAAAAAAAAAGAAGTAGAAACAAACAAAAAAAAAGAAGTAGAAACCAAAAAAAAGTAGAAACCAAAAAAAAAGTAGAAACCAAAAAAAAAAGAAGTAGAAACAAAAAAAAAAGAAGTAGAAACAAAACAAAAGAAGTAACAACAAAAAAAAAAAGAAGTAGAAACCAAAAAAAAAGAAATAGAAACCAAAAAAAAGAAGTAGAAACCAAAAAAAAAAGTACAAACCAAAAAAAAGAAGTAGAAACCAAAAAAAAGAAGTACAAACCAAAAAAAAGAAGTAGAAACAAAAAAAAAAGAAGTAGAAACCAAAAAAAAGAAGTAGAAACCAAAAAAACGAAGTACAAACCAAAAAAAAAGAAGTACAAACCAAAAAAAAAGAAGTAGAAACCAAAAAAGAAGAAGTAGAAAAAAAAAAGAAGTAGAAACCAAAAAACAGTAGAAACCAAAAAAAAAAGAAGTAGAAACAAAAAAGTGTAGAAACCAAAACAAAAGTAAAAACAAAAAAAAGAAGTAGAAACCAAAAAAAAAAAAGAAGTAGAAACAAACAAAAAAAAGTATAAACCGAAAAAGAAGTAGAAACCAAAAAAAAGTAGAAACAAACAACAAAAAAAGTAGAAACCAAAAAAAAGAAGTAGAAACAAAAAAAGTAGAAACCAAAAAAAAAGAAGTAAAAACCAAAAGAAGTAGAAACCAAAAAAACGAAGTAGAAACCAAAAAAAAAGAAGTAGAAACAAAAAAAAATAGAAACCAAAAAAAAAACAAAGAAGTAGAAACAAAAAAAAGAAGTAGAAACAAAAAAGAAGAAGTAGAAACCAAAAAAAAGAAGTAAAAACCAAAAGAAGTAGAAACCAAAAAAACGAAGTAGAAACAAAAAAAAAAGAAGTAGAAACAAAAAAAAATAGAAACCAAAAAAAAAAAAACAAAGAAGTAGAAACAAAAAAAAGAAGTAGAAACAAAAAAGAAGAAGTAGAAACCAAAAAAAAAGAAGTAGAAACAAAACAATGTAGAAACCAAAACAAAAGTAAAAACAAAAAAAAGAAGTAGAAACCAAAAAAAAAGAAGTAGAAACAAACAAAAGGTAGAAACCAAAAAAAAAGAAGTAGAAACAAACAAAAAAAAGTATAAACCAAAAAAAAAAAGAAGTAGAAACCAAAAGAAAAGAAGTAGAAACAAAATAAAAGACGTAGAAACAAAAAAAAAGTAGAAAAAAAAGAAGTAGAAACAAAAAAAGAAGGAAAACCCCCCAAAAAAGAAGTAGAAACAAAAAAAAAGTAGAAACAAAAAAAAGAAGTAGAAACCAAAAAAAGAAGAAGTAGAAACCAAAAAAAAGGTAGAAACCAAATAAAAAAAGAAGTAGAAACAAACAAAAAAAAGAAGTAGAAACTATAAAAAAAAGAAGTAGAAACGAAAAAAAAGGAAAAACAAAAAAAGTAGAAACCAAAAAAAGTAGAAACCAAAAAAAAGAAGTAGAAACAAAAAAAGTAGAAACAAAAAAAGTAGAAACCAAAAAAAAGTAGAAACCAAAAAAAAAAGTAAAAACAAAAAAAAGAAGTAGAAATAAAAAAAAGAAGTAGTAACAAACAAAAAAAAGTAGAAACCAAAAAAAAGAAGTAGAAACCAAAAAAAGAAATAGAAACCAAAAAAAAAAAAAGAAGTAGAAACAAAAAAAAAGTAGAAACCAAAAAAAGAAGTAGAAACCAAAAAAAAAGAAGTAGAAACCAAAAAAAAAAAGAAGTAGAAACCAAAAAAAAGTAAAAACAAAAAAAAGAAGTAGAAATAAAAAAAAGAAGTAGTAACAAACAAAAAAAAGTAGAAACCAAAAAAAAGAAGTAGAAACCAAAAAAAGAAATAGAAACAAAAAAAAAAAGAAGTAGAAACCAAAAAAAAGTAGAAACCAAAAAATGAAGTAGAAACCAAAAAAAAAAGAAGTAGAAACCAAAAAAAAGTAGAAACCAAAAAAAAGAAGTAGAAACAAAAAAAAAAGAAGTAGAAACAAAAAAAAGAAGTAGAAACAAAAAAAAAAGAAGTAGAAACCAAAAAAAAGAAGTAGAAACAAAAAAAAGAAATAGAAACCAAAAAAAAGAAGTAGAAACCAAAAAAAAGTAGAAACCAAAAAAAGAAGTAGAAACCAAAAAAAAAGAAGTAGAAACAAAAAAAAAAGTAGAAACCAAAAAAAAGAAGTAGAAACAAAAAAAAGAAGTAGAAACAAAAAAAAAAGAAGTAGAAACAAAAAAAAGAAGTAGAAACAAAAAAAAAAGAAGTAGAAACAAACAAAAAAAAAGAAGTAGAAACCAAAAAAAAGTAGAAACCAAAAAAAAAGTAGAAACCAAAAAAAAAGAAGTAGAAACAAAAAAAAAGAAGTAGAAACAAAACAAAAGAAGTAAAAACCAAAAAAAAAAGAAGTAGAAACCAAAAAAAAGAAATAGAAACCAAAAAAAAAGAAGTAGAAACCAAAAAAAAAAAAGTACAAACCAAAAAAAAGAAGTAGAAACCAAAAAAAAGAAGTACAAACCAAAAAAAAGAAGTAGAAACAAAAAAAAAAGAAGTAGAAACCAAAAAAAAGAAGTAGAAACCAAAAAAAAGAAGTAGAAACAAAAAAAAAAGAAGTACAAACCAAAAAAAAAAAGAAGTAGAAACCAAAAAAGAAGAAGTAGAAACCAAAAAAAAAAGAAGTAGAAACCAAAAAACAGTAGAAACCAAAAAAAAAAGAAGTAGAAACAAAAAAGTGTAGAAACCAAAACAAAAGTAAAAACAAAAAAAAGAAGTAGAAACCAAAAAAAAAAGAAGTAGAAACAAACAAAAAAAAGTATAAACCGAAAAAGAAGTAGAAACCAAAAAAAAAAGTAGAAACAAACAAAAAAAAAGTAGAAACCAAAAAAAAGAAGTAGAAACAAAAAAAGTAGAAACCAAAAAAAAGAAGTAAAAACCAAAAGAAGTAGAAACCAAAAAAACGAAGTAGAAACCAAAAAAAAGAAGTAGAAACAAAAAAAAAATAGAAACCAAAAAAAAAACAAAGAAGTAGAAACAAAAAAAAGAAGTAGAAACAAAAAAGAAGAAGTAGAAACCAAAAAAAAAGAAGTAGAAACCAAAAAAAAAAAGAAGTAGAAACAAAAAAATGTAGAAACCAAAACAAAAGTAAAAACAAAAAAAAGAAGTAGAAACCAAAAAAAAAGAAGTAGAAACAAACAAAAAAAAGTATAAACCGAAAAAGAAGTAGAAACCAAAAAAAAAGTAGAAACAAACAAAAAAAAAGTAGAAACCAAAAAAAAGAAGTAAAAACCAAAAGAAGTAGAAACCAAAAAAAAAGAAGTAGAAACACAAAAAAATAGAAACCGAAAAAAAAAAACAAAGAAGTAGAAACAAAAAAAAGAAGTAGAAACAAAAAAAAAGAAGTAGAAACAAAAAAAAAAACGTAGAAACCAAAAAAACAGTAGAAACCGAAAAAAAAGAAGTAGAAACCAAAAAAAAAAAAGAAGTAGACACAACAAAAAAAAGTAGAAACCGAAAAAAAAGAAGTAAAAAAAAAGAAGTAGAAACCAAAAAAAAAGTAGAAACAAAAAAAAAGAAGTAGAAACCAAAAACAAAGAATAAGAACCAAAAAAAATGTAGAAACCAAAAAAAAGTAGAAACCAAAAATAAAACAAAGAAGTAGAAACAAAAAAAAGAAGTAGAAACAAAAAAAGAAGTAGAAAAAAAAGAAGTAGAAACCAAAAAAAAGAAGTAGAAACAAAAAAAGAAGAAGTAGAAACCAAAAAAAAGAAGTAGAAACCAAAAAAAAGTAGAAACAAAAAAAAAAAGAAGTAGAAACCAAAAAAAAAGTAGAAACAAACATAAAAAAGTAGAAACAAAAAAAAAGAAGTAAAAATCAAAAAAAGTAGAAACCAAAAACAAAAGAAGTAAAAATCAAAAAAAGTAGAAACCAAAAAAAAAAAAGAAGTAGAAACCAAAAAAAACATGAAGTAGAAACAAACAAAAAAAAGTAGAAACCGAAAAAAAACACAAAGAAGTAGAAACAAAAAAAAAGTAGAAACAAAAAAAGAAGTAGAAACCAAAAAAAAAGTGGAAACAAAAAAAACAAAAAGTAGAAACCAAAAAAAAAAGTAGAAACCAAAAAAAAGAAGTAGAAACCAAAAAAAAGTGGAAACAAAAAAAACAAAAAGTAGAAACCAAAAAAAAAGTAGAAACCAAAAAAAGTAGAAACCAAAAAAAAGTAGAAACAAAAAAAAGAAGTAGAAACCGAAAAAAAAAGTAGAAACAAACAAAAAAAGTAGAAACAAAAAAAAAGAAGTAGAAACAAACAAAAAAAGTAGAAACAAAAAAAAGCAAAGAAGTAGAAACAAAAAAAAGTAGATACCAAAAAAAAAAGAAGTAGAAACCAAAATTAAAAAGTAGAAACCAAAAAAAAGAAGTAGAAACCAAAAAAAAAGAAGTAGAAACCAAAAAAAGTAGAAACCAAAAAAAAAGAAGTAGAAACCAAAAAAAAGAAGTAGAAACCAAAAAAAGTAGAAACCAAAAAAAGAAGTAGAAACAAAAAAAAAGAAGCAGAAACCAAAAAACAGTAGAAACCAAAAAAAAAGAAGTAGAAACCAAAAATAAAGAAGTAGAAACTAAAAAAAAGAAGTAGAAACCAAACCAAAAAGAAGTAGAAACAAAAAAAAGAAGTAGAAACAAACAAAAAAAGTAGAAACAAAAAAAAGAAGTAGAAACAAAACAAAAAGTAGAATCAAAAAAAAAAAAAGAAGTAGAAACCAAAAAAAAGTAGAAACAAACATAAAATAGTAGAAACAAAAAAAAGAAGTAAAAATCAAAAAAAGTAGAAACCAAAAACAAAAGAAGTAGAAACCAAAAAAAGTAGAAACCAAAAAAAAAAGATGTAGAAACCAAAAAAAACAAGAAGTAGAAACAAACAAAAAAAAGTAGAAACCGAAAAAAAAAAACACAAAGAAGTAGAAACAAAGAAAAGTAGAAACCAAAAAAGAAGTAGAAACCAAAAAAAAGTGGAAACAAAAAAAACAAAAAGTAGAAACCAAAAAAAAAGTAGAAACCAAAAACAAAGAAGTAGAAAAAAAAAAGAAGTAGAAAAAAAAAGTAGAAACCAAAAAAAGAAGTAGAAACAAAAAAAGAAGTAGAAACAAAAAAAAGAAGTAGAAACCAAAAAAAAGTAGAAACCAAAAAAAAGAAGTAGAAAACAAAAAAAAGAAGTAGAAACCAAAAAAACAGTAGAAACAAAAAAAAAAAAAGAAGTAGAAACCAAAAAAAAAAAAGAAGTAGAAACCAAAAAAAAAGAAGTAGAAACCAAACAAAAAGAAGTAGAAACAAAAAAAAAGTAGTAGAAACAAACAAAAAAAGTAGAAACCAAAAAAAAGAAGTAGAAACCAAAAAAAAGTAGAAACCAAACATAAAAAGAAGTAGAAACCCCCCCAAAAAAGTACAAACAAAAAAAGTAGAAACCAAAAAAAAAGTAGAAACCAAAAAAAAGTAGAAAGCAAAAAAAAAAAAAAGAAGTAGAAACCAAAAAACAAAGTAGAAACAAACAAAAAAAGTAGAAACCAAAAAAAAAAGAAGTAGAAACCAAAAAAAAAAAGTAGAAACCAAAAAAAAGAAGTAGAAACCAAAAAAAAAGTAGAAACCAAAAAAAAGTAGAAACCAAAAAAAAAAGAAGTAGAAACCAAAAAAAAAAAGTAGAAACCAAAAAAAAAAGAAGTAGAAACCCAAAAAAAAGAAGTAGAAACAAAAAAAAGCAGTAGAAACAAAAAAAAGTAGAAACCAAAAAAAAGTAGAAACCAAAAAAAAGTAGAAACCAAAAAAAAAGAAGTAGAAACAAAAAAAAAGAAGTAGAAACAAAGAAAAAAAATTAGAAAAAAAAAAGTAGAAAAAAAAGAAGTAGAAACCAAAAAAAAAGTAGAAACCAAAAAATGTAGAAACCAAAAAAAAAAAGTAGAAACCAAAAAAAAAGTAGAAACCAAAAAAAAGAAGTAGAAACCAAAAAAAAAAAGTAGAAACCAAAAAAAAGTAGAAACCAAACAAAAGTAGAAACAAAAAAAAGTAGTAGAAACCAAAAAAAATAGAAACCAAACAAAAAAAAAGTAGAAAAAAAAAAGTAGAAACCAAAAAAAAATGTAGAAACCAAAAAAAAGAAGTAGAAACAAAAAAAAAAAGAAGTAGAAACCATAAAAAAGAAGTAGAAACAAAAAAAAGTATAAACCAAAAAAAAAAGAAGTAGAAATAAAAAACAAAGTAGAAACAAACAAAAAAAAAGTAGAAACCAAAATAAGAACTAGAAACCAAAAAAAAGTAGAAACCAAAAAAAAAAAAGAAAAAGAAAAAAGAAGTAGAAACAAAAAAAACAGAAAGAGAACAAAAAAAAACAAAGAAGTAGAAACAAAAAAAAAAGAAGTAGAAACCAAAAATAAAGAAGTAGACACTAAAAAAAAAAGAAGTAGAAACCAAACAAAAAGAAGTAGAAACAAAAAAAAAAAGAAGTAGAAACAAACAAAAAAAGTAGAAACAAAAAAAAAAGAAGTAGAAACAAAACAAAAAGTAGAAACAAACATAAAATAGTAGAAACAAAAAAAAGAAGTAAAAATCAAAAAAAGTAGAAACCAAAAACAAAAGAAGTAGAAACCAAAATAGTAGAAACCAAAAAAAGAAGAAGTAGAAACCAAAAAAAACAAGAAGTAGAAACAAACAAAAAAAAGTAGAAACCGAAAAAAAAACACAAAGAAGTAGAAACAAAGAAAAGTAGAAACCAAAAAAGAAGTAGAAACCAAAAAAAGAAGTAGAAACAAAAAAAGAAGTAGAAACAAAAAAAAGAAGTAGAAACCAAAAAAAAGTAGAAACCAAAACAAAGAAGTAGAAACAAAAAAAAGAAGTAGAAACAAAAAACAGTAGTAGAAACCAAAAAAAATAGAAACCAAACAAAAAAAAGGAGAAACAAAAAAAAAAAAGTAGAAACAAAAAAAAATGTAGAAACCAAAAAAAAGAAGTAGAAACAAAAAAAAAAGAAGTAGAAACCAAAAAAAAGAAGTAGAAACAAAAAAAAGTAGAAACCAAAAAAAAAAGAAGTAGAAACAAAAAACAAAGTAGAAACAAACAAAAAAAAAGTAGAAACAAAAAAAAAGAAGTAGAAACAAAAAAAAAAGAAGTAGAAACCAAAAAAAAAGAAGTAGAAACAAACAAAAGTATAAACCAAAAAAAAAGAAGTAGAAACAAAAAACAAAGTAGAAACAAACAAAAAAAAAGTAGAAACCAAAAAAAAAAGAAAAAGAATAAAGAAATTGAAACAAAAAAAACAGAAATAGAACAAAAAAAACAAAGAAGTAGAAACCAAAAAAAAAAAAAAGAATTAGAACCCCCCAAAAACACAGTAGAACCCCTCCAAAAAGTAGAAACAAAAAGAAGTAGAAATCAAAAAAAGAAGTAGAAACCAAAAAAAAGTATAAACAAAAAAAAGAAGTAAAAACAAAAAAAAAGTAGAAACCAAAAAAAAAGTAAAAACCAAAAAAAAGTATAAACCAAAAAAAAAAGAAGTAGAAACAAAAAACAAAGTAGAAACAAACAAAAATAAGTAGAAACCAAAAAAAAATGTAGAAACCAAAAAAAAGAAGTAGAAACAAAAAAAAAAGAAGTAGAAACCAAAAATAAAACAAAGAAGTAGAAACCAAAAAAAAGTAGAAACCAAAAACAAAGAAGTAGAAACGCAAAAAAAGAAGTAGAACCCCCCAAAAACAAGAAGAAGAAGAAACAAAAATAAATGTAGAAACCAAAAAAGAAGTAGAAACAAAAGAAAAAGAAGTAGAAACCAAAAAAAAGTAGAAACAAAAAAAAAAAACCAAAAAGTAGAAACAAACAAAAAAAAGTAGAAAATAAAAAAAAAGTAGAAACCAAAAAAAGAAGTAGAAACCCCAAAAAAGTAGAAACCAAAAAAAAAGAAGTAGAAACCAAAAAAAAAAGAAGTAGAAACAAAAAAAAAGTAGAAACCAAAAAAAAAAGAAGTAGAAACCAAAAAAAAAAACAAAGTAGTAGAAACAAACAAAAAAGTAGAAACCAAAAAAAAGTAGAAACCAAAAAAAAAAGAAGTAGAAACCAAAAAAAAAGAAGTAGAAACCAAAAAAAAAAAGAAGTAGAAACAACAAAAAAGTAGAAACTAAAAAAATAGTAGAAACCAAAAAAAAAAAAGTAGAAACCAAAAAAAAGAAGTAGATACCAAAAAAAGTAGAAACCAAAAAAAGTAAAAAGCAAAAAAAAAGAAGTAGAACACAAAAATAAAAACAAAGAAGTAGAAACAAACAAAAAAGTAGAAACCCCCCCCCAAAAAAAACAGAAGTAGACCCCCCCCAAAAAAGAAGTAGAAACAAAAAAAAAACATAGAAGTAGAAACAAACAACAAAAGTAGAAACCCCAAAAAAAGAAGTAGAAACCAAAAAAAAAGTAGAAGCCCCCACCAAAAAGACGTAGAAAACAAAAAAAAAAACACAAAAAAAGAAGTAGAAACTAAAAAAAGAAGTAGAAACCAAAAAAATAGAAACAAAAAAAAAGAAGTAGAAACCAAAAAAAAGTAGAAACAAAAAAAAGAAGTAGAAACCAAAAAAAAGAAGTAGAAACCAAAAAAAAGAAATAGAACAAAAAAAACAAAGAAGTAGAAACAAAAAAAAAGAAGTAGAACCCCCCAAAAAAGAAGTAGAACTCCCCCAAAAAAGTAGAAACAAAAAAAAAGAAGTAGAACCCCCCAAAATAAGTAGAACTCCCCCCAAAAAGTAGAAACCAAAAAAAAGAAGTAGAAACAAAAAAAAGAAGTAGAAACAAAAAAAAAAAAGAAGTAGAAACCAAAAAAAAAGTAGAAACAAAAAAAGAAGTAGAAACCAAAAAAAAAAGAAGTAGAAACAAAAAAAATAAGTAGAAACCAAAAAAATAGTAGAAACCAAAAAAAAAGATGTAGAAAAAAAAAAGAAGTAGAAACAAAAAAAAAGAAGTAGAAACCAAAAAAAAAGAAGTAGAAACAAAAAAAAAAGAAGTAGAAACAAAAAAAACAAAGAAGTAGAAACAAACAAAAAAAAGTAGAAACCAAAAAAAAGTAGAAACCAAAAAAAAAAGAAGTAGAAACCAAAAAAAAAAGAAGTATAAACCAAAAAAAAGAAGTAGAAACCAAAAAAAGTAGAAACAAAAAAAAAAGAAGTAGAAACAAAAAAAAGAAGTAGAAACCAAAAAAAAGTAGAAACCAAAAAAAAGAAGTAGAAACAAAAAAAAAGTGGAAACAAACAAAAAAAAGAAGTAGAAACCAAAAAAAAAAGGAGTAGAAACCCAAAAAAAAGAAGTAGAAACCAAAAAAAAAAAGAAAAAGAAAAAAGAAGTAGAAACCAAAAAAAAGAAATAGAACAAAAAAAACAAAGAAGTAGAAACAAAAAAAAAGAAGTAGAACCCCCCAAAAAAGAAGTAGAACTCCCCCAAAAAAGTAGAAACAAAAAAAAAGAAGTAGAACCCCCCCCGCCAAAAAAAGAAGTAGAACTCCCCCAAAAAAGTAAAAACCAAAAAAACGAAGTAGAAACAAAAAAAAAAGAAGTAGAAACCAAAAAAAAAAAAAGAAGTAGAAACCAAAAAAAAGTAGAAACAAAAAAAAAGAAGTAGAAACAAAAAAAGAAGTAGAACCCCCCCAAAAAAAAGAAGTAGAAACCAAAAAAAAGAAGTAGAAACCAAAAAAAAAAAAAGTAGAAACCAAAAAAAGGAGTAGAAACAAAAAAAAAGTAGAAACAAAAAAAAGTAGAAACAAAAAAAAAACAAAGAAGTAGAAACAAACAAAAAGAAGTAGAAACCAAAAAAAAAGTAGAAACCAAAAAAAAGAAGTAGAAACCAAAAAAAGTAGAAAAAAAAAAAAAGTAGAAACCAAAAAAAGAAGTAGAAACAAAAAAAAACAGAAGTAGAAACCAAAAAAAAAAAAGAAGTAGAAACCAAAAAAAAGAAGTAGAAAAAAAAAAGAAGTAGAAACAAAAAAAAGAAGTAGAAACAAAAAAAAAGAAGTAGAAACAAAAAAAAGAAGTAGAAACAAAAAAAAGGAGAAACCAAAATCAAAGAAGTAGAAACCAAAAAAAAGAAGTAGAAACCAAAAAAAAAGAAGTAGAAACAAAAAAAAGTAGTAGAAATAAAAAAAAAGAAGTAGAAACCAAAAAAAAAAGAAGTAGAAACCAAAAAAAAAGAAGTAGAAACCAAAAAAAAAGAAGTAGAAACAAAAAAAAAAAAGAAGTAGAAGCCAAAAAAAGAAGTAGAAACAAAAAAAAGTAGAAACCCAAAAAAAAGAAGTAGAAAGCAAAAAAAAGAAGTAGAAACCAAAAAAAAAAAGAAGTAGAAACAAAAAAAAGTAGTAGAAATAAAAAAAAGAAGTAGAAACAAAAAAAAGTAGAAACCAAAAAAAAATGTAGAAACCAAAAAAAAAAAGTAGAAATCAAAAAAAAAAGAAGTAGAAACCAAAAAAAAGAAGTAGAAACAAAAAAAAGAAGTAGAAACAAAAAAAACAAAGAAGTAGAAACAAACAAAAAAAAAGTAGAAACCAAAAAAAAAAGTAGAAACCAAAAAAAAAGAAGTAGAAACCAAAAAACAGTAGAAACCAAAAAAAAAAAGAAGTAGAAACCAAAAAAAAAAAAAAGAAGTAGAAACCAAAAAAAAAGAAGTAGAAACCAAAAAAAAAAAAGAAGTAGAAACCAAAAAAAGTAGAAACCAAAAGAAAAAGTACAAACCAAAAAAAAAAAAGAAGTAAAAACCGAAAAAAAGAAGTAGAAACCAAAAAAAAAAATAAGTAGAAACCAAAAAAAAAGTAGAAACCAAAAAAAAGAAGTAGAAACCAAAATAAAAACAAAGAAGTAGAAACAAACAACAAAAAAGTAGAACCCCCCCCCCAAAAAAAAAGTAGAAACCCCAAAAAAGTAGAAACCCAAAAAAAAGTAGAAACAAAAAAAAAAAAAGAAGTAGAAACCAAAAAAACAAAGAAGTAGAAACAAACAAAAAAAGTAGAAACCAAAAAAAGTAGAAACCAAACAAAAAGAAGTAGAAACCAAAAAAAAAGAAGTAGAAACCAAAAAAAAAAAGAAGTAGAAACCAAAAAAAAAGAAGTAGAAACAAACAAAAAAAGTAGAAACCAAAAAAAAAAGAAGTAGAAACCAAAATAAAAACAAAGAAGTAGAAACAAACAACAAAAAAAGTAGAAACAAAAAAAAGAAGTAGAAACCAAAAAAAGAAGTAGAAACCAAAAAAAAAAGAAGTAGAAACCAAAAAAAAGAAGTAGAAACCAAAAAAAAAAAAGAAGTAGAAACCAAAAAAAAAAAAAGTAGAAACCAAAATAAAAACAAAGAAGTAGAAACAAACAACAAAAAAAGTAGAAACCCAAAAAAAAAAGAATTAGAAACCAAAAAAAAAGAAGTAGAAACCAAAATAAAAACAAAGAAGTAGAAACAAATAACAAAAAAAGTAGAAACCAAAAAAAAAAGAATTAGAAACCAAAAAAAAAGAAGTAGAAACCAAAATAAAAACAAAGAAGTAGAAACAAACAACAAAAAAAGTAGAAACCAAAAAAAAAAAAGAAGTAGAAACCAAAAAAAGAAGAAGTAGAAACCAAAAAAAAAGAAGTAGAAACCAAAAAAAAAGTAGAAACTAAATAAAAAAAGAAGTAGAAACAAACAAAAAAAAGAAGTAGAAACTAAAAAAAAAAGAAGTAGAAACGAAAAAAAAGGACAAACAAAAAAAGTAGAAACCAAAAAAAGTAGAAACCAAAAAAAAGAAGTAGAAACAAAAAAAGTAGAAACAAAAAAAGTAGAAACCAAAAAAAAGTAGAAACCAAAAAAAAAGTAGAAACCAAAAAAAAGTAAAAACAAAAAAAAGAAGTAGAAATAAAAAAAAGAAGTAGTAACAAACAAAAAAAAGTAGAAACCAAAAAAAAGAAGTAGAAACCAAAAAAAGAAATAGAAACCAAAAAAAAAGAAGTAGAAACCAAAAAAAAGTAGAAACCAAAAAAAAGTAGAAACCAAAAAAAGAACTAGAAACCAAA
This sequence comes from Euprymna scolopes, assembly GCF_053919585.1. NCBI lineage: Eukaryota > Metazoa > Mollusca > Cephalopoda > Sepiida > Sepiolidae > Euprymna > Euprymna scolopes. Next base: position 146,318,164 of record NC_136500.1, on the reverse strand, counting down.
AAAAAAGAAGTAGAAACCAAAAAAAAGTAGAAACCAAAAAAAAGAAGTAGAAACAAAAAAAAAGAAGAAGTAGAAACAAAAAAAAGAAGTAGAAACAAAAAAAAAAGAAGTAGAAACCAAAAAAAAGAAGTAGAAACAAAAAAAAGAAATAGAAACCAAAAAAAAAGAAGTAGAAACCAAAAAAAAGTAGAAACCAAAAAAAGAAGTAGAAACCAAAAAAAAGAAGTAGAAACAAAAAAAAAAGTAGAAACCAAAAAAAAGAAGTAGAAACAAAAAAAAAAGAAGTAGAAACAAAAAAAAAAAGAAGTAGAAACAAAAAAAAGAAGTAGAAACAACAAAAAAAGAAGTAGAAACAAACAAAAAAAAAGAAGTAGAAACCAAAAAAAAGTAGAAACCAAAAAATGAAGTAGAAACCAAAAAAAAAGAAGTAGAAACAAAAAAAAAGAAGTAGAAACAAAACAAAAGAAGTAAAAACCAAAAAAAAAAAGAAGTAGAAACCAAAAAAAAAGAAATAGAAACCAAAAAAAAGAAGTAGAAACAAAAGAAATGTAGCAACCAAAAAAAAAAAAATAGAAACCAAAAAAAAGAAGTACAAACCAAAAAAAAGAAGTAGAAACAAAAAAAAAGAAGTAGAAACCAAAAAAAAGAAGTAGAAACCAAAAAAAAGAAGTACAAACCCAAAAAAAGAAGTACAAACAAAAAAAAAAGAAGTAGAAACCAAAAAAGAAGAAGTAGAAACAAAAAAAAAGAAGTAGAAACCAAAAAACAGTAGAAACCAAAAAAAAAAAGAAGTAGAAACAAAAAAGTGTAGAAACAAAAACAAAAGTAAAAACAAAAAAAAGAAGTAGAAACAAAAAAAAAAGAAGTAGAAACAAACAAAAAAAAGTATAAACCGAAAATGAAGTAGAAACCAAAAAAAAAGTAGAAACAAACAAAAAAAAAGTAGAAACCAAAAAAAGAAGTAGAAACAAAAAAAGTAGAAACCAAAAAAAAGAAGTAAAAACCAAAAGAAGTAGAAACCAAAAAAACGAAGTAGAAACCAAAAAAAAAGAAGTAGAAACAAAAAAAAAATAGAAACCAAAAAAAAAACAAAGAATTAGAAACAAAAAAGAAGAAGTAGAAACCAAAAAAAAGAAGTAGAACCAAAAAAAAAGAAGTAGAATCAAAAAAATGTAGAAACCAAAACAAAAGTAAAAACAAAAAAAAGAAGTAGAAACCAAAAAAAAAAGAAGTAGAAACAAACAAAAAAAAGTATAAACCGAAAAAGAAGTAGAAACCAAAAAAAAAGTAGAAACAAACAAAAAAAAAGTAGAAACCAAAAAAAAGAAGTAAAAACCAAAAGAAGTAGAAACCAAAAAAAAAGAAGTAGAAACAAAAAAAAATAGAAACCGAAAAAAAAACAAAGAAGTAGAAACAAAAAAAAGAAGTAGAAACAAAAAAAAGAAGAAGTAGAAACAAAAAAAAAACGTAGAAACCAAAAAAACAGTAGAAACCGAAAAAAAAGAAGTAGAAACCAAAAAAAAAAGAAGTAGACACAACAAAAAAAAAGTAGAAACCGAAAAAAAAGAAGTAGAAGAAAAGAAGTAGAAACCAAAAAAAAAGTAGAAACAAAAAAAAAGAAGTAGAAACCAAAAACAAAGAAGAAGAACCAAAAAAAATGTAGAAACCAAAAAAAAAGTAGAAACAAAAAATAAAACAAAGAAGTAGAAACAAAAAAAAGAAGTAGAAACAAAAAAAGAAGTAGAAAAAAAAGAAGTAGAAACCAAAAAAAAGAAGTAGAAACAAAAAAAGAAGTAGAAAAAAAAGAAGTAGAAACCAAAAAAAAGAAGTAGAAACAAAAAAAGAAGAAGTAGAAACCAAAAAAAAGAAGTAGAAACCCAAAAGAAGTAGAAACCAAAAAAAAAAAAGAAGTAGAAACCAAAAAAAAAGTAGAAACAAACATAAAAAAGTAGAAACACAAAAAAAGAAGTAAAAATCAAAAAAAGTAGAAACCAAAAACAAAAGAAGTAAAAATCAAAAAAAGTAGAAACCAAAAAAAAAAAAAAGAAGTAGAAACCAAAAAAAACATGAAGTAGAAACAAACAAAAAAAAGTAGAAACCGAAAAAAAACACAAAGAAGTAGAAACAAAAAAAGTAGAAACCAAAAAAAAGTAGAAACCAAACAAAAAGAAGTAGAAACCAAAAAAAAAGTAAAAACAAAAAAAAGAAGTAGAAATAAAAAAAAGAAGTAGTAACAAACAAAAAAAAGTAGAAACCAAAAAAAAGAAGTAGAAACCAAAAAAAGAAATAGAAACCAAAAAAAAAGAAGTAGAAACCAAAAAAAAGTAGAAACCAAAAAAAGAAGTAGAAACCAAAAAAAAGAAGTAGAAACAAAAAAAAAAGAAGTAGAAACAAAAAAAAGAAGTAGAAACAAAAAAAACAGAAGTAGAAACAAACAAAAAAAAAGAAGTAGAAACCAAAAAAAAGTAGAAACCAAAAAAAAAAGAAGTACAAACCAAAAAAAAGAAGTAGAAACAAAAAAAAAGAAGTAGAAACCAAAAAAAAAAGAAGTAGAAACCAAAAAAAAGAAGTACAAACCAAAAAAAAGAAGTACAAACCAAAAAAAAAAGAAGTAGAAACCAAAATAAAAACAAAGAAGTAGAAACAAACAACAAAAAAAGTAGAAACCAAAAAAAAAAAAGAAGTAGAAACCAAAAAAAGAAGAAGTAGAAACCAAAAAAAAAAGAAGTAGAAACCAAAAAAAAAGTAGAAACCAAATAAAAAAAGAAGTAGAAACAAACAAAAAAAAGAAGTAGAAACTAAAAAAAAAAGAAGTAGAAACGAAAAAAAAGGAAAAACAAAAAAAGTAGAAACCAAAAAAAGTAGAAACCAAAAAAAAGAAGTAGAAACCAAAAAAAAGTAGAAACAAAAAAAGTAGAAACCAAAAAAAAGTAGAAACCAAAAAAAAAGTAAAAACAAAAAAAAGAAGTAGAAATAAAAAAAAGAAGTAGTAACAAACAAAAAAAAGTAGAAACAAAAAAAAGAAGTAGAAACCAAAAAAAGAAATAGAAACAAAAAAAAAAAGAAGTAGAAACCAAAAAAAAGTAGAAACCAAAAAAAGAAGTAGAAACCAAAAAAAAAAAGAAGTAGAAACCAAAAAAAAGTAGAAACCAAAAAAAAGTAGAAACCAAAAAAAGAAATAGAAACCAAAAAAAAGAAGTAGAAACAAAAAAAATGTAGCAACCAAAAAAAAAGTAGACACCAAAAATAAAACAAAGAAGTAGAAACAAAAAAAAGAAGAAGAAACAAAAAAAAAAAGAAGTAGAAACCAAAAAAAAAAGTACAAACCAAAAAAAAGAAGTAGAAACCAAAAAAAAGAAGTACAAACCAAAAAAAAGAAGTAGAAACAAAAAAAAAGAAGTAGAAACCAAAAAAAGAAGTAGAAACCAAAAAAAAAGAAGTACAAACCAAAAAAAAGAAGTACAAACCAAAAAAAAAAGAAGTAGAAACCAAAAAAGAAGAAGTAGAACCAAAAAAAAAAAGAAGTAGAAACCAAAAAACAGTAGAAACCAAAAAAAAAAGAAGTAGAAACAAAAAAGTGTAGAAACCAAAACAAAAGTAAAAACAAAAAAAAGAAGTAGAAACAAAAAAAAAAAGAAGTAGAAACAAACAAAAAAAGTATAAACCGAAAAAGAAGTAGAAATTAAAAAAAAAGTAGAAACAAACAAAAAAAAAGTAGAAACCAAAAAAAAGAAGTAGAAACAAAAAAAGTAGAAACCAAAAAAAAGAAGTAAAAACCAAAAGAAGTAGAAACCAAAAAAAAGAAGTAGAAACCAAAAAAAAGAAGTAGAAACAAAAAAAAATAGAAACCAAAAAAAAAACAAAGAAGTAGAAACAAAAAAAAGAAGTAGAAACAAAAAAAGAAGTAGAAAAAAAAGAAGTAGAAACCAAAAAAAAGAAGTAGAAACAAAAAAAGAAGTAGAAAAAAAAGAAGTAGAAACCAAAAAAAAGAAGTAGAAACAAAAAAAGAAGAAGTAGAAACCAAAAAAAAGAAGTAGAAACCCAAAAAAAGTAGAAACCAAAAAAAAAAAGAAGTAGAAACCAAAAAAAAAGTAGAAACAAACATAAAAAAGTAGAAACACAAAATAAGAAGTAAAAATCAAAAAAAGTAGAAACCAAAAACAAAAGAAGTAAAAATCAAAAAAAGTAGAAACCAAAAAAAAAAAGAAGTAGAAACCAAAAAAAACATGAAGTAGAAACAAACAAAAAATAGTAGAAACCGAAAAAAAACACAAAGAAGTAGAAACAAAAAAAGTAGAAACCAAAAAAAAGTAGAAACCAAACAAAAAGAAGTAGAAACCAAAAAAAAAGTAAAAACAAAAAAAAGAAGTAGAAATAAAAAAAAGAAGTAGTAACAAACAAAAAAAAGTAGAAACCAAAAAAAAAGAAGTAGAAACCAAAAAAAGAAATAGAAACCAAAAAAAAAGAAGTAGAAACCAAAAAAAAGTAGAAACCAAAAAAAGAAGTAGAAACCAAAAAAAAGAAGTAGAAACAAAAAAAAAAGAAGTAGAAACAAAAAAAAGAAGTAGAAACAAAAAAAAAAGAAGTAGAAACAAACAAAAAAAAAGAAGTAGAAACCAAAAAAAAGTAGAAACCAAAAAAAAAAGAAGTAGAAACCAAAAAAAAGAAGTAGAAACAAAAAAAAAAAGAAGTAGAAACCAAAAAAAAGAAGTAGAAACCAAAAAAAAGAAGTACAAACCAAAAAAAAGAAGTACAAACCAAAAAAAAAAGAAGTAGAAACCAAAATAAAAACAAAGAAGTAGAAACAAACAACAAAAACAGTAGAAACCAAAAAAAAAAAGAAGTAGAAACCAAAAAAAGAAGAAGTAGAAACCAAAAAAAAGAAGTAGAAACCAAAAAAAAAGTAGAAACCAAATAAAAAAAGAAGTAGAAACAAACAAAAAAAAGAAGTAGAAACTAAAAAAAAAAGAAGTAGAAACGAAAAAAAAGGAAAAACAAAAAAAGTAGAAACCAAAAAAAGTAGAAACCAAAAAAAAGAAGTAGAAACCAAAAAAAAGTAGAAACAAAAAAAGTAGAAACCAAAAAAAAGTAGAAACCAAAAAAAAAGTAAAAACAAAAAAAAGAAGTAGAAATAAAAAAAAGAAGTAGTAACAAACAAAAAAAAGTAGAAACCAAAAAAAAGAAGTAGAAACCAAAAAAAGAAATAGAAACAAAAAAAATAAAGAAGTAGAAACCAAAAAAAAGTAGAAACCAAAAAAAGAAGTAGAAACCAAAAAAAAAAGAAGTAGAAACCAAAAAAAAGTAGAAACCAAAAAAAAGTAGAAACCAAAAAAAGAAATAGAAACCAAAAAAAAGAAGTAGAAACAAAAAAAATGTAGCAACCAAAAAAAAAGTAGACACCAAAAATAAAACAAAGAAGTAGAAACAAAAAAAAGAAGAAGAAACAAAAAAAAAAGAAGTAGAAACCAAAAAAAAAAGTACAAACCAAAAAAAAAGAAGTAGAAACCAAAAAAAGAAGTACAAACCAAAAAAAAGAAGTAGAAACAAAAAAAAAGAAGTAGAAACCAAAAAAAGAAGTAGAAACCAAAAAAAAGAAGTACAAACCAAAAAAAAGAAGTACAAACCAAAAAAAAAAAGAAGTAGAAACAAAAAAAGAAGAAGTAGAAACCAAAAAAAAAGAAGTAGAAACCAAAAAACAGTAGAAACCAAAAAAAAAAAGAAGTAGAAACAAAAAAGTGTAGAAACCAAAACAAAAGTAAAAACAAAAAAAAAGAAGTAGAAACAAAAAAAAAAGAAGTAGAAACAAACAAAAAAAGTATAAACCGAAAAAGAAGTAGAAATTAAAAAAAAAGTAGAAACAAACAAAAAAAAAGTAGAAACCAAAAAAAAGAAGTAGAAACAAAAAAAGTAGAAACCAAAAAAAAGAAGTAAAAACCAAAAGAAGTAGAAACCAAAAAAAAGAAGTAGAAACCAAAAAAAGAAGTAGAAACAAAAAAAAAATAGAAACCAAAAAAAAAACAAAGAAGTAGAAACAAAAAAAAGAAGTAGAAACAAAAAAAAAGAAGTAGAAACCAAAAAAAAGAAGTAGAAACCAGAAAAAAAAGAAGTAGAAACAAAAAAATGTAGAAACCAAAACAAAAGTAAAAACAAAAAAAAGAAGTAGAAACCACAAAAAAAGAAGTAGAAACAAACAAAAAAAAGTATAAACCGAAAAAGAAGTAGAAACCAAAAAAAAAGTAGAAACAAACAAAACAAAAAATAGAAACCAAAAAAAAAGAAGTAAAAACCAAAAGAAGTAGAAACCAAAAAAAAAGAAGTAGAAACAAAAAAAAATAGAAACCGAAAAAAAAACAAAGAAGAAGAAACAAAAAAAAGAAGAAGTAGAAACAAAAAAAAAACGTAGAAACCAAAAAAACAGTAGAAACCGAAAAAAAAGAAGTAGAAACCAAAAAAAAAAAGAAGTAGACACAACAAAAAAAAAGTAGAAACCGAAAAAAAAGAAGTAGAAAAAAAGAAGTAGAAACCAAAAAAAAGTAGAAACAAAAAAAAAGAAGTAGAAACCAAAAACAAAGAAGAAGAACCAAAAAAAATGTAGAAACCAAAAAAAAAGTAGAAACCAAAAATAAAACAAAGAAGTAGAAACAAAAAAAGAAGTAGAAACAAAAAAAGAAGTAGAAAAAAAAGAAGTAGAAACCAAAAAAAAGAAGTAGAAACAAAAAAAGAAGAAGTAGAAACCAAAAAAAAGTAGAAACCAAAAAAAAAAAGAAGTAGAAACCAAAAAAAAAGTAGAAACAAACATAAAAAAGTAGAAACAAAAAAAAGAAGTAAAAATCAAAAAAAGTAGAAAGCAAAAACAAAAGAAGTAAAAATCAAAAAAAGTAGAAACCAAAAAAAAAAAAAGAAGTAGAAACCAAAAAAAACATGAAGTAGAAACAAACAAAAAAAAGTAGAAACCGAAAAAAAACACAAAGTAGAAACAAAAAAAGTAGAAACCAAAAAAAAGTAGAAACCAAAAAAAAAGTAAAAACAAAAAAAAGAAGTAGAAATAAAAAAAAGAAGTAGTAACAAACAAAAAAAAGTAGAAACCAAAAAAAGAAATAGAAACCAAAAAAAAAAGAAGTAGAAACCAAAAAAAAGTAGAAACCAAAAAAAGAAGTAGAAACCAAAAAAAAGAAGTAGAAACAAAAAAAAAAGAAGTAGAAACAAAAAAAAGAAGTAGAAACAAAAAAAAGAAGTATAAACAAAAAAAAAAGAAGTAGAAACAAAAAAAAAGTAGAAACCAAAAAAAAAGAAGTACAAACCAAAAAAAAGAAGTAGAAACAAAAAAAAAGAAGTAGAAACCAAAAAAAAGAAGTAGAAACCAAAAAAAAGAAGTACAAACCAAAAAAAAGAAGTACAAACCAAAAAAAAAAAGAAGTAGAAACCAAAAAAGAAGAAGTAGAAACCAAAAAAAAAAGAAGTAGAAACCAAAAAACAGTAGAAACCAAAAAAAAAAAGAAGTAGAAACAAAAAAGTGTAGAAACCAAAAAAAAAGTAAAAACAAAAAAAAGAAGTAGAAACCAAAAAAAAAAGAAGTAGATACAAACAAAAAAAAATATAAACCGAAAAAGAAGTAGAAACCAAAAAAAAAGTAGAAACAAACAAAAAAAAAGTAGAAACCAAAAAAAAGAAGTAGAAACAAAAAAAGTAGAAACCAAAAAAAAGAAGTAAAAACCAAAAGAAGTAGAAACCAAAAAAAAGAAGTAGAAACCAAAAAAAAAGAAGTAGAAACAAAAAAAAAATAGAAACCAAAAAAAAAACAAAGAAGTAGAAACAAAAAAAAGAAGTAGAAACAAAAAAAAAGAAGTAGAAACCAAAAAAAAAGAAGTAGAAACCAAAAAAAAAGAGGTAGAAACAAAAAAATGTAGAAACCAAAACAAAAGTAAAAACAAAAAAAAGAAGTAGAAACCAAAAAAAAAGAAGTAGAAACAAACAAAAAAAAGTATAAACCGAAAAAGAAGTAGAAACCAAAAAAAAGTAGAAACAAACAAAAAAAAAGTAGAAACCAAAAAAAAAGAAGTAAAAACCAAAAGAAGTAGAAACCAAAAAAAAAGAAGTAGAAACAAAAAAAAATAGAAAGCGAAAAAAAAAAAACAAAGAAGTAGAAACAAAAAAAAGAAGTAGAAACAAAAAAAAAAGAAGTAGAAACAAAAAAAAAAAACGTAGAAACCAAAAAAACAGTAGAAACCGAAAAAAAAGAAGTAGAAACCAAAAAAAAAAAGAAGTAGACACAACAAAAAAAAAGTAGAAACCGAAAAAAAAGAAGTAGAAAAAAAGAAGTAGAAACCAAAAAAAAAGTAGAAACAAAAAAAAAGAAGTAGAAACCAAAAACAAAGAAGAAGAACCAAAAAAAATGTAGAAACCAAAAAAAAAGTAGACACCAAAAATAAAACAAAGAAGTAGAAACAAAAAAAAGAAGTAGAAACAAAAAAAGAAGTAGAAAAAAAAGAAGTAGAAACCAAAAAAAAGAAGTAGAAACAAAAAAAGAAGAAGTAGAAACCAAAAAAAAGAAGTAGAAACCAAAAAAAAGTAGAAACCAAAAAAAAAAGAAGTAGAAACCAAAAAAAAAGTAGAAACAAACATAAAAAAGTAGAAACAAAAAAAAGAAGTAAAAATCAAAAAAAGTAGAAACCAAAAACAAAAGAAGTAAAAATCAAAAAAAGTAGAAACCAAAAAAAAAAAAGAAGTAGAAACCAAAACAAACATGAAGTAGAAACAAACAAAAAAAAGTAGAAACCGAAAAAAAACACAAAGAAGTAGAAACAAAGAAAAGTAGAAACAAAAAAAGAAGTAGAAACGAAAAAAAAGTGGAAACAAAAAAAACAAAAAGTAGAAACCAAAAAAAAAGTAGAAACCAAAAAAAAGAAGTAGAAACCAAAAAAAAGTGGAAACAAAAAAACAAAAAGTAGAAACCAAAAAAAGTAGAAACCAAAAAAAAGTAGAAACAAAAAAAGAAGTAGAAACCGAAAAAAAAGAAGTAGAAACAAACAAAAAAAGTAGAAACAAACAAAAAAGAAGTAGAAACAAACAAAAAAAGTAGAAACAAAAAAAAGCACAGAAGTAGAAACAAAAAAAAGTAGATACCAAAAAAAAAAGAAGTAGAAACCAAAATTAAAAAGTAGAAACCAAAAAAAAGAAGTAGAAACCAAAAAAAAAAGAAGTAGAAACCAAAAAAAGTAGAAACCAAAAAAAAAGAAGTAGAAACCAAACAAAAGAAGTAGAAACCAAAAAAAGTAGAAACCAAAAAAAAGAAGTAGAAACAAAAAAAAAGAAGCAGAAACCAAAAAACAGTAGAAACCAAAAAAAAAAGAAGTAGAAACCAAAAATAAAGAAGTAGAAACTAAAAAAAAAGAAGTAGAAACCAAACAAAAAGAAGTAGAAACAAAAAAAAAGAAGTAGAAACAAACAAAAAAAGTAGAAACAAAAAAAAAGAAGTAGAAACAACACAAAAAGTAGAATAAAAAAAAAAAAAGAAGTAGAAACCAAAAAAAAGTAGAAACAAACATAAAATAGTAGAAACAAAAAAAAAGAAGTAAAAATCAAAAAAAGTAGAAACCAAAAACAAAAGAAGTAGAAACCAAAAAAAGTAGAAACCAAAAAAAAAAAGAAGTAGAAACCAAAAAAAACAAGAAGTAGAAACAAACAAAAAAAAGTAGAAACCGAAAAAAAAAAACACAAAGAAGTAGAAACAAAGAAAAGTAGAAACCAAAAAAGAAGTAGAAACCAGAAAAAAGTGGAAACAAAAAAAAACAAAAAGTAGAAACCAAAAAAAAAGTAGAAACCAAAAACAAAGAAGTAGAAACAAAAAAGAAGTAGAAAAAAAAAGTAGAAACCAAAAAAAGAAGTAGAAACAAAAAAAGAAGTAGAAACAAAAAAAAGAAGTAGAAACCAAAAAAAAGTAGAAACCAAAAAAAAGAAGTAGAAAACAAAAAAAAAGAAGTAGAAACCAAAAAAAAGTAGAAACCAAAAAAAAAGAAGTAGAAACCAAAAAAAAAAGAAGTAGAAACCAAAAAAAAAGAAGTAGAAACAAAACAAAAAGAAGTAGAAACAAAAAAAAAGTAGTAGAAACAAACAAAAAAAGTAGAAACCAAAAAAAAGAAGTAGAAACCAAAAAAAAGTAGAAACCAAACATAAAAAGAAGTAGAACCCCCCCCAAAAAAGTACAAACAAAAAAAGTAGAAACCAAAAAAAAAGTAGAAACCAAACAAAAGTAGAAACCAAAAGAAAAAAAAAGAAGTAGAAACCAAAAAACAAAGTAGAAACAAACAAAAAAAGTAGAAACAAAAAAAAAAAGAAGTAGAAACCAAAAAAAAGTAGAAACCAAAAAAAAGAAGTAGAAACCAAAAAAAAAGTAGAAACCAAAAAAAAGTAGAAACCAAAAAAAAAAAAGGAGTAGAAACCAAAAAAAAAGTAGAAACCAAAAAAAAAAAGAAGTAGAAACCCAAAAAAAAAAGAAGTAGAAACAAAAAAAAGAAGTAGAAACCAAAAAAAAGTAGAAACCAAAAAAAAGTAGAAACCAAAAAAAAGTAGAAACCAAAAAAAAAGAAGTAGAAACAAAAAAAAAGAAGTAGAAACAAAAAAAAAATTAGAAACAAAAAAAAGTAGAAAAAAAAGAAGTAGAAACCAAAAAAAAAGTAGAAACCAAAAAATGTAGAAACCAAAAAAAAAAGTAGAAACCAAAAAAAAAGTAGAAACCAAAAAAAAGAAGTAGAAACCAAAAAAAAAAAGTAGAAACAAAAAAAAGTAGTAGAAACCAAAAAAAATAGAAACCAAACAAAAAAAAGTAGAAAAAAAAAAAAAGTAGAAACCCAAAAAAAATGTAGAAACCAAAAAAAAGAAGTAGAAACAAAAAAAAAAGAAGTAGAAACCGAAAAAAAGAAGTAGAAACAAAAAAAAGTATAAACCAAAAAAAAAAGAAGTAGAAATAAAAAACAAAGTAGAAACAAACAAAAAAAAAGTAGAAACCAAAAAAGGAACTAGAAACCAAAAAAAAGTAGAAACCAAAAAAAAAAAAGAAAAAGAAAAAAGAAGTAGAAACAAAAAAAAACAGAAAGAGAACAAAAAAAAACAAAGAAGTAGAAACAAAAAAAAAAAGAAGTAGAAACCAAAAATAAAGAAGTAGACACAAAAAAAAAGAATTAGAAACCAAACAAAAAGAAGTAGAAACAAAAAAAAAAGAAGTAGAAACAAAACAAAAAGAAGAAACAAACATAAAATAGTAGAAACAAAAAAAAGAAGTAAAAATCAAAAAAAGTAGAAACCAAAAACAAAAGAAGTAGAAACCAAAAAAAGTAGAAACCAAAAAAAAAAGAAGTAGAAACCAATAAAAACAAGAAGTAGAAACAAACAAAAAAAAGTAGAAACCGAAAAAAAAACACAAAGAAGTAGAAACAAAGAAAAGTAGAAACCAAAAAAGAAGTAGAAACCAAAAAAAGAAGTAGAAACAAAAAAAGAAGTAGAAACAAAAAAAAGAAGTAGAAACCAAAAAAAAGTAGAAACCAAAAAAAAGAAGTAGAAACCAAAAAAAAGAAGTAGAAACAAAAAAAAGAAGTAGAAACAAAAAAAAGTAGTAGAAACCAAAAAAAATAGAAACCAAACAAAAAAAAAGGAGAAACAAAAAAAAAAAAAGTAGAAACCAAAAAAAAATGTAGAAACCAAAAAAAAAGAAGTAGAAACAAAAAAAAAGAAGTAGAAACCAAAAAAAAGAAGTAGAAACAAAAAAAAGTAGAAACCAAAAAAAAAAGAAGTAGAAACAAAAAACAAAGTAGAAACAAACAAAAAAAAAGTAGAAACCAAAAAAAAGAAGTAGAAACAAAAAAAAAAGAAGTAGAAACCAAAAAAAAAAGAAGTAGAAACAAAAAAAAGTATAAACAAAAAAAAAAGAAGTAGAAACAAAAAACAAAGTAGAAACAAACAAAAAAAAAGTAGAAACCAAAAAAAAAAGAAAAAGAATAAAGAAGTTGAAACAAAAAAAAACAGAAATAGAATAAAAAAAACAAAGAAGTAGAAACCAAAAAAAAAAAGAATTAGAACCCCCCAAAAAAACAGTAGAACCCCCCCAAAAAGTAGAAACAAAAAAAAAGAAGTAGAAATCAAAAAAAGAAGTAGAAACCAAAAAAAGTATAAACAAAAAAAAGAAGTAAAAACAAAAAAAAAGTAGAAACCAAAAAAAAAGTAAAAACCAAAAAAAAAAAGTATAAACCAAAAAAAAAAAAGAAGTAGAAACAAAAAACAAAGTAGAAACAAACAAAAATAAGTAGAAACCAAAAAAAAATGTAGAAACCAAAAAAAAGAAGTAGAAACAAAAAAAAAAGAAGTAGAAACCAAAAATAAAACAAAGAAGTAGAAACCAAAAAAAAGTAGAAACCAAAAACAAAGAAGAAGAAACACCAAAAAAAGAAGTAGAACCCCCCAAAAACAAGAAGAAGAAGAAACAAAAATAAATGTAGAAACCAAAAAAGAAGTAGAAACCAAAGAAAAAGAAGTAGAAACCAAAAAAAAAAGAAGTAGAAACCAAAAAAAAAAGAAGTAGAAACAAAAAAAAAGTAGAAACCAAAAAAAAAAGAAGTAGAAACCAAAAAAAAAAACAAAGTAGTAGAAACAAACAAAAAAGTAGAAACCAAAAAAAAGTAGAAACCAAAAAAAAAAGAAGTTGAAACCAAAAAAAAAGAAGTAGAAACCAAAAAAAAAAGAAGTAGAAACAACAAAAAAGTAGAAACTAAAAAAATAGTAGAAACCAAAAAAAAAGTAGAAACCAAAAAAAAGAAGTAGATACCAAAAAAAGTAGAAACCAAAAAAAGTAAAAAGCAAAAAAAAAGAAGTAGAACACAAAAATAAAAACAAAGAAGTAGAAACAAACAAAAAAGTAGAAACCCCAAAAAAAAAAAACAGAAGTAGACCCCCCCCCAAAAAAGAAGTAGAAACAAAAAAAAAACATAGAAGTAGAAACAAACAACAAAAGTAGAAACCCCAAAAAAAGAAGTAGAAACCAAAAAAAAAGTAGAAGCCCCCCAAAAAAGACGTAGAAAACAAAAAAAAAACACAAAAAAGAAGTAGAAACTAAAAAAAGAAGTAGAAACCAAAAAAATAGAAACAAAAAAAAGAAGTAGAAACCAAAAAAAAGTAGAAACAAAAAAAAGAAGTAGAAACCAAAAAAAAAGAAGTAGAAACCAAAAAAAAAGAAATAGAACAAAAAAAACAAAGAAGTAGAAACAAAAAAAAAAGAAGTAGAACCCCCCAAAAAAGAAGTAGAACTCCCCCAAAAAAGTAGAAACAAAAAAAAAGAAGTAGAACCCCCCCAAAATAAGTAGAACTCCCCCCAAAAAGTAGAAACCAAAAAAAAGAAGTAGAAACAAAAAAAGAAGTAGAAACCAAAAAAAAAAGAAGTAGAAACCAAAAAAAAGTAGAAACAAAAAAAGAAGTAGAAACCAAAAAAAAAAAGAAGTAGAAACAAAAAAAATAAGTAGAAACCAAAAAACAAGTAGAAACCAAAAAAAAAGATGTAGAAAAAAAAGAAGTAGAAACAAAAAAAAAGAAGTAGAAACCAAAAAAAAAGAAGTAGAAACAAAAAAAAAACAGTAGAAACAAAAAAAACAAAGAAGTAGAAACAAACAAAAAAAGTAGAAACCAAAAAAAGTAGAAACCAAAAAAAAAAGAAGTAGAAACAAAAAAAAAAAGAAGTATAAACCAAAAAAAAGAAGTAGAAACCAAAAAAAGTAGAAACCCCAAAAAAAGAAGTAGAAACAAAAAAAAAGAAGTAGAAACCAAAAAAAAGTAGAAACCAAAAAAAAGTAGAAACAAACAAAAAAAAGAAGTAGAAACCAAAAAAAAAAGGAGTAGAAACCCAAGAAAAAGAAGTAGAAACCAAAAAAAAAAGAAAAAGAAAAAAGAAGTAGAAACCAAAAAAAAGAAATAGAACAAAAAAAACAAAGAAGTAGAAACAAAAAAAAAGAAGTAGAACTCCCCCAAAAAAGTAGAAACAAAAAAAAAGAAGTAGAACCCCCCCCAAAAAAAAGAAGTAGAAACCAAAAAAAAGAAATAGAACAAAAAAAAAAGAAGTAGAACCCCCCAAAAAAGAAGTAGAACTCCCCCAAAAAAGTAGAAGCAAAAAAAAAGAAGTAGAACCCCCCCAAAAAAAAAGAAGTAGAACTCCCCCAAAAAAGTAGAAACCAAAAAAAAGAAGTAGAAACAAAAAAAAAGAAGTAGAAACCAAAAAAAAAAAGAAGTAGAAACCAAAAAAAAGTAGAAACAAAAAAAAAGAAGTAGAAACAAAAAAAGAAGTAGAACCCCCCCAAAAAAAAGAAGTAGAAACAAAAAAAAAAGAAGTAGAAACCAAAAAAAAAAATAGAAACCAAAAAAAAAGAAGTAGAAACAAAAAAAATAAGTAGAAACAAAAAAAAAAAGTAGAAACCAAAAAAAAGATGTAGAAAAAAAAAGAAGTAGAAACAAAAAAAAAGAAGTAGAAACCAAAAAAAAGTAGAAACCAAAAAAAGAAGTAGAAACCAAAAAAAAGTAGAAACCAAAAAAAGGAGTAGAAACAAAAAAAAGTAGAAACAAAAAAAAGTAGAAACAAAAAAAAAACAAAGAAGTAGAAACAAACAAAAAAAAAGTAGAAACCAAAAAAAAAGAAGTAGAAACCAAAAAAAGTAGAAACAAAAAAAAAAAAGAAGTAGAAACCAAAAATAGAAGTAGAAACAAAAAAAAACAGAAGTAGAAACCAAAAAAAAAAGAAGTAGAAACCAAAAAAAGAAGTAGAAAAAAAAAAGAAGTAGAAACCAAAAAAAGAAGTAGAAACAAAAAAAAAAAAGAAGTAGAAATCAAAAAAAAGAAGTAGAAACAAAAAAAAGTAGAAACCAAAAAAAAAGAAGTAGAAACCAAAAAAAAAGAAGTAGAAACCAAAAAAAGTAGTAGAAATAAAAAAAAAGAAGTAGAAACAAAAAAAAAGAAGTAGAAACCAAAAAAAAGAAGTAGAAACAAAAAAAAAAGAAGTAGAAGCCAAAAAAAAAAGAAGTAGAAACAAAAAAAAGTAGAAACCAAAAAAAAAGAAGTAGAAACCAAAAAAAAGAAGTAGAAACCAAAAAAAAAGAAGTAGAAACAAAATAAAAACAAAGAAGTAGAAACAAACAACAAAAAAAGTAGAAACAAAAAAAAAAGAAGTAGAAACCAAAAAAAAGAAGTAGAAACCAAAAAAAAAAGAAGTAGAAACCAAAAAAAAGAAGTAGAAACCAAAAAAAAAATAAGTAGAAACCAAAAAAAAGAAGTAGAAACAAAAAAAAGAATTAGAAACCAAAAAAAAGAAGTAGAAACAAAAATAAAAGAATTAGAAACCAAAAAAAAGAAGTAGAAACAAAAAAAAAGAAGTAGAAACAAAAATAAGAATTAGAAACCAAAAAAAAGAAGTAGAAACAAAAAAAAAGAAGTAGAAACAAAAAAAAAAAGAAGTAGAAACCAAAATAAAAAAAAGAATTAGAAACCAAAAAAAAAGAAGTAGAAACAAAAAAAAGAAATAGAAACCAAAAAAAAAAGAAGTAGAAACCAAAAACAGAAGTAGAAACAAAAAAAAAACAGAAGTAGAAACCAAAAAAAAAAAGAAGTAGAAACCAAAAAAAAGAAGTAGAAAAAAAAAAAGAAGTAGAAACCAAAAAAAGAAGTAGAAACAAAAAAAAAAAGAAGTAGAAACAAAAAAAAGTAGAAACCAAAAAAAAAGAAGTAGAAACAAAAAAACAGAAGTAGAAACAAAAAAAAAGAATTAGAAACAAAAAAAAGAAGTAGAAACAAAAAAAAAAGAATTAGAAACAAAAAAAAGAAGTAGAAACAAAAAAAAGAAGTAGAAACAAAAAAAAAAGAAGTAGAAACCAAAAAAAGAAGTAGAAACAAAAAAAAAGAAGTAGAAACCAAAAAAAAGAAGTAGAAACAAAAAAAAGTAGAAACCAAAAAAAAAGAAGTAGAAACCAAAAAAAAAGAAGTAGAAACAAAAAAAAGTAGTAGAAATAAAAAAAAAGAAGTAGAAACAAAAAAAAAAGAAGTAGAAACCAAAAAAAAAGAAGTAGAAACCAAAAAAAAGAAGTAGAAACAAAAAAAAAAGAAGTAGAAGCCAAAAAAAAAGAAGTAGAAACAAAAAAAAGTAGAAACCAAAAAAAAAGAAGTAGAAACCAAAAAAAAGAAGTAGAAACCAAAAAAAAGAAGTAGAAACAAAATAAAAACAAAGAAGTAGAAACAAACAACAAAAAAAGTAGAAACAAAAAAAAAAGAAGTAGAAACCAAAAAAAAGAAGTAGAAACCAAAAAAAAAGAAGTAGAAACCAAAAAAAAGAAGTAGAAACCAAAAAAAAAAAATAAGTAGAAACCAAAAAAAAGAAGTAGAAACAAAAAAAAGAATTAGAAACCAAAAAAAGAAGTAGAAACAAAAATAAAAGAATTAGAAACCAAAAAAAAGAAGTAGAAACAAAAAAAAAGAAGTAGAAACAAAAAAAAGAATTAGAAACCAAAAAAAAGAAGTAGAAACAAAAAAAAAAGAAGTAGAAACAAAAAAAAAAGAAGTAGAAACCAAAATAAAAAAAAGAATTAGAAACCAAAAAAAAAGAAGTAGAAACAAAAAAAAGAAATAGAAACCAAACAAAAGAAGTAGAAACCAGAAAAAGAAGTAGAAACAAAAAAAAACAGAAGTAGAAACCAAAAAAAAAAGAAGTAGAAACCAAAAAAAAGAAGTAGAAAAAAAAAAGAAGTAGAAACCAAAAAAAGAAGTAGAAACAAAAAAAAAAAAGAAGTAGAAACCAAAAAAAAGAAGTAGAAACAAAAAAAAGTAGAAACCAAAAAAAAAGAAGTAGAAACCAAAAAAAAAGAAGTAGAAACAAAAAAAAGTAGTAGAAATAAAAAAAAAGAAGTAGAAACAAAAAAAAAAGAAGTAGAAACCAAAAAAAAAGAAGTAGAAACCAAAAAAAAGAAGTAGAAACAAAAAAAAAAAAGAAGTAGAAGCCAAAAAAAAGAAGTAGAAACAAAAAAAAGTAGAAACCAAAAAAAAAGAAGTAGAAACCAAAAAAAAGAAGTAGAAACCAAAAAAAAAGAAGTAGAAACAAAATAAAAACAAAGAAGTAGAAACAAACAACAAAAAAAGTAGAAACAAAAAAAAAAGAAGTAGAAACCAAAAAAAAAGAAGTAGAAACCAAAAAAAAAGAAGTAGAAACCAAAAAAAAGAAGTAGAAACCAAAAAAAAAAAAATAAGTAGAAACCAAAAAAAAGAAGTAGAAACAAAAAAAAGAATTAGAAACCAAAAAAAAGAAGTAGAAACAAAAATAAAAGAATTAGAAACCAAAAAAAAGAAGTAGAAACAAAAAAAAAGAAGTAGAAACAAAAAAAAGAATTAGAAACCAAAAAAAAGAAGTAGAAACAAAAAAAAAGAAGTAGAAACAAAAAAAAAAGAAGTAGAAACCAAAATAAAAAAAAGAATTAGAAACCAAAAAAAAAGAAGTAGAAACAAAAAAAAAAGAATTAGAAACCAAAAAAAAGAAGTAGAAACAAAAAAAAAGAATTAGAAACAAAAATAAAAGAATTAGAAACCAAAAAAAAGAAGTAGAAACAAAAAAAAAGAAGTAGAAACAAAAAGAAGAATTAGAAACCAAAAAAAAAAGAAGTAGAAACAAAAATAAAAGAATTAGAAACCAAAAAAAAGAAGTAGAAACAAAAAAAAAGAAGTAGAAACAAAAAAAAGAATTAGAAACCAAAAAAAAGAAGTAGAAACAAAAAAAAAAGAAGTAGAAACAAAAAAAAAAGAAGTAGAAACCAAAATAAAAAAAAGAATTAGAAACCAAAAAAAAAGAAGTAGAAACAAAAAAAAAAGAATTAGAAACCAAAAAAAAGAAGTAGAAACAAAAAAAAAGAATTAGAAACAAAAATAAAAGAATTAGAAACCAAAAAAAAGAAGTAGAAACAAAAAAAAGAAGTAGAAACAAAAAAAAGAATTAGAAACCAAAAAAAAAAGAAGTAGAAACAAAAATAAAAGAATTAGAAACCAAAAAAAAAGAAGTAGAAACAAAAAAAAAGAAGTAGAAACAAAAAAAAGAATTAGAATCCAAAAAAAAGAAGTAGAAACAAAAAAAAAGAAGTAGAAACAAAAAAAAGAATGAGAAACCAAAAAAAAGAAGTAGAAACAAAAAAAAAGAATTAGAAACCAAAAAAAAGAAGTAGAAACAAAAAAAAAGAATTAGAAACCAAAAAAAAGAAGTAGAAACAAAAAAACAGAAGTAGAAACAAAAAAAAAGAATTAGAAACAAAAAAAAGAAGTAGAAACAAAAAAAAAGAATTAGAAACAAAAAAAAGAAGTAGAAACAAAAAAAAGAAGTAGAAACAAAAAAAAAAGAATTAGAAACAAAAAAAAAAGAAGTAGAAACAAAAAAAAAAAGAATTAGAAACCAAAAAAAAAAGAAGTAGACCCCCCACAAAAAAAGTGGAAGAAAAAGAAGTACAAACAAACAAAAAAATAGAGGGAGGCTCAGATGCATGCAGCAGTAATAAATAAAACCGATGAAAGTATTACTATTAAAAATACCAAACTTTTTAAACGCATTATAAATAGGGAAAAAGTTACAGCCCATTGACGGAGAATAAGTGCTTTATGCCAAATTGGTGATTGAATATGCATGAATTTGTGATCACCTTTGCATAAAATACGGAGCTTTATTAATCGATATATTAATCTTTATTAATCGATATATTAATCTTTATTAATCTATATATTAATCTTTATTAATCTATATATTAATCTTTATTAATCGATATATTAATCTTTATTAATCGATATATTAATCTTTATTAATCGATATATTAATCTTTATTAATCGATATATTAATCTTTATTAATCGATATATTAATCTTTATTAATCGATATATTAATCTTTATTAATCTATATATTAATCTTTATTAATCGATATATTAATCTTTATTAATCGATATATTAATCTTTATTAATCGATATATTAATCTTTATTAATCTATATATTAATCTTTATTAATCTATATATTAATCTTTATTAATCTATATATTAATCTTTATTAATCTATATATTAATCTTTATTAATCGATATATTAATCTTTATTAATCGATATATTAATCTTTATTAATCTATATATTAATCTTTATTAATCTATATATTAATCTTTATTAATCGATATTAAACCAATAAAAACAAGAAGTAGAAACAAACAAAAAAAAGTAAAAACCGAAAAAAAAACACAAAGAAGTAGAAACAAAGAAAAGTAGAAACCAAAAAAGAAGTAGAAACCAAAAAAAGAAGTAGAAACAAAAAAAGAAGTAGAAACAAAAAAAGAAGTAGAAACCAAAAAAAAGTAGAAACCAAAAAAAAGAAGTAGAAACCAAAAAAAAGAAGTAGAAACAAAAAAAAGAAGTAGAAACAAAAAAAAGTAGTAGAAACCAAAAAAAATAGAAACCAAACAAAAAAAAGGAGAAACAAAAAAAAAAAGTAGAAACCAAAAAAAAATGTAGAAACCAAAAAAAAGAAGTAGAAACAAAAAAAAAGAAGTAGAAACCAAAAAAAAGAAGTAGAAACAAAAAAAAGTAGAAACCAAAAAAAAAAGAAGTAGAAACAAAAAACAAAGTAGAAACAAACAAAAAAAAAGTAGAAACCAAAAAAAAGAAGTAGAAACAAAAAAAAAGAAGTAGAAACCAAAAAAAAAAGAAGTAGAAACAAAAAAAAGTATAAACAAAAAAAAAGAAGTAGAAACAAAAAACAAAGTAGAAACAAACAAAAAAAAAGTAGAAACCAAAAAAAAAGAAAAAGAATAAAGAAGTTGAAACAAAAAAAAACAGAAATAGAACAAAAAAAACAAAGAAGTAGAAACCAAAGAAAAAAAAGAATTAGAACCCCCCAAAAAAACAGTAGAACCCCCCCAAAAAGTAGAAACAAAAAAAAAGAAGTAGAAATCAAAAAAAAGAATTAGAAACCAAAAAAAAGAAGTAGAAACAAAAATAAAAGAATTAGAAACCAAAAAAAAGAAGTAGAAACAAAAAAAAAGAAGTAGAAACAAAAAAAAGAATTAGAAACCAAAAAAAAGAAGTAGAAACAAAAAAAAAGAAGTAGAAACAAAAAAAAAAGAAGTAGAAACCAAAATAAAAAAAAGAATTAGAAACCAAAAAAAAAGAAGTAGAAACAAAAAAAAGAAATAGAAACCAAAAAAAAAGAAGTAGAAACCAAAAACAGAAGTAGAAACAAAAAAAAAAACAGAAGTAGAAACCAAAAAAAAAAGAAGTAGAAACCAAAAAAAAGAAGTAGAAAAAAAAAAAAAGAAGTAGAAACCAAAAAAAGAAGTAGAAACAAAAAAAAAAAGAAGTAGAAACCAAAAAAAGAAGTAGAAACAAAAAAAAGTAGAAACCAAAAAAAAAGAAGTAGAAACAAAAAAACAGAAGTAGAAACAAAAAAAAAGAATTAGAAACAAAAAAAAGAAGTAGAAAAAAAAAAAAAGAATTAGAAACAAAAAAAAGAAGTAGAAACAAAAAAAAGAAGTAGAAACAAAAAAAAAAGAAGTAGAAACCAAAAAAAGAAGTAGAAACAAAAAAAAAAAGAAGTAGAAACCAAAAAAAAGAAGTAGAAACAAAAAAAAGTAGAAACCAAAAAAAAAGAAGTAGAAACCAAAAAAAAAGAAGTAGAAACAAAAAAAAGTAGTAGAAATAAAAAAAAAGAAGTAGAAACAAAAAAAAAAGAAGTAGAAACCAAAAAAAAAGAAGTAGAAACCAAAAAAAAGAAGTAGAAACAAAAAAAAAAGAAGTAGAAGCCAAAAAAAAGAAGTAGAAACAAAAAAAAGTAGAAACCAAAAAAAAAGAAGTAGAAACCAAAAAAAAGAAGTAGAAACCAAAAAAAAAGAAGTAGAAACAAAATAAAAACAAAGAAGTAGAAACAAACAACAAAAAAAGTAGAAACAAAAAAAAAAGAAGTAGAAACCAAAAAAAAGAAGTGGAAACCAAAAAAAAAAGAAGTAGAAACCAAAAAAAAGAAGTAGAAACCAAAAAAAAAATAAGTAGAAACCAAAAAAAAGAAGTAGAAACAAAAAAAAGAATTAGAAACCAAAAAAACGAAGTAGAAACAAAAATAAAAGAATTAGAAACCAAAAAAAAGAAGTAGAAACAAAAAAAAAGAAGTAGAAACAAAAAAAAGAATTAGAAACCAAAAAAAAGAAGTAGAAACAAAAAAAAAAGAAGTAGAAACAAAAAAAAAAGAAGTAGAAACCAAAATAAAAAAAAGAATTAGAAACCAAAAAAAAAGAAGTAGAAACAAAAAAAAGAAATAGAAACCAAACAAAAGAAGTAGAAACCAGAAAAAGAAGTAGAAACAAAAAAAAACAGAAGTAGAAACCAAAAAAAAAAGAAGTAGAAACCAAAAAAAAGAAGTAGAAAAAAAAAGAAGTAGAAACCAAAAAAAGAAGTAGAAACAAAAAAAAAAAAAAGAAGTAGAAACCAAAAAAAAGAAGTAGAAACAAAAAAAAGTAGAAACCAAAAAAAAAGAAGTAGAAACCAAAAAAAAAGAAGTAGAAACAAAAAAAAGTAGTAGAAATAAAAAAAAAGAAGTAGAAACAAAAAAAAAAGAAGTAGAAACCAAAAAAAAAGAAGTAGAAACCAAAAAAAAGAAGTAGAAACAAAAAAAAAAGAAGTAGAAGCCAAAAAAAAGAAGTAGAAACAAAAAAAAGTAGAAACCAAAAAAAAAGAAGTAGAAACCAAAAAAAAGAAGTAGAAACCAAAAAAAAAAGAAGTAGAAACAAAATAAAAACAAAGAAGTAGAAACAAACAAAAAAAAAAGTAGAAACAAAAAAAAAAGAAGTAGAAACCAAAAAAAAGAAGTAGAAACCAAAAAAAAAGAAGTAGAAACCAAAAAAAAGAAGTAGAAACCAAAAAAAAAAAATAAGTAGAAACCAAAAAAAAGAAGTAGAAACAAAAAAAAGAATTAGAAACCAAAAAAAAGAAGTAGAAACAAAAATAAAAGAATTAGAAACCAAAAAAAAGAAGTAGAAACAAAAAAAAAGAAGTAGAAACAAAAAAAAGAATTAGAAACCAAAAAAAAGAAGTAGAAACAAAAAAAAAGAAGTAGAAACAAAAAAAAAAAGAAGTAGAAACCAAAATAAAAAAAAGAATTAGAAACCAAAAAAAAAGAAGTAGAAACCAAAAAAAAAGAATTAGAAACCAAAAAAAAGAAGTAGAAACAAAAAAAAGAATTAGAAACAAAAATAAAAGAATTAGAAACCAAAAAAAAGAAGTAGAAACAAAAAAAAAGAAGTAGAAACAAAAAAAAGAATTAGAAACCAAAAAAAAAAGAAGTAGAAACAAAAATAAAAGAATTAGAAACCAAAAAAAAAGAAGTAGAAACAAAAAAAAAGAAGTAGAAACAAAAAAAAGAATTAGAATCCAAAAAAAAGAAGTAGAAACAAAAAAAAAGAAGTAGAAACAAAAAAAAGAATGAGAAACCAAAAAAAAGAAGTAGAAACAAAAAAAAAAGAATTAGAAACCAAAAAAAAGAAGTAGAAACAAAAAAAAAAGAATTAGAAACCAAAAAAAAGAAGTAGAAACAAAAAACAGAAGTAGAAACAAAAAAAAAGAATTAGAAACAAAAAAAAGAAGTAGAAACAAAAAAAAAGAATTAGAAACAAAAAAAAAGAAGTAGAAACAAAAAAAAGAAGTAGAAACAAAAAAAAAAGAATTAGAAACAAAAAAAAAGAAGTAGAAACAAAAAAAAAAAGAATTAGAAACCAAAAAAAAAGAAGTAGACCCCCCACAAAAAAAGTGGAAGAAAAAGAAGTACAAACAAACAAAAAAATAGAGGGAGGCTCAGATGCATGCAGCAGTAATAAATAAAACCGATGAAAGTATTACTATTAAAAATACCAAACTTTTTAAACGCATTATAAATAGGGAAAAAGTTACAGCCCATTGACGGAGAATAAGTGCTTTATGCCAAATTGGTGATTGAATATGCATGAATTTGTGATCACCTTTGCATAAAATACGGAGCTTTATTAATCGATATATTAATCTTTATTAATCGATATATTAATCTTTATTAATCTATATATTAATCTTTATTAATCTATATATTAATCTTTATTAATCGATATATTAATCTTTATTAATCGATATATTAATCTTTATTAATCGATATATTAATCTTTATTAATCGATATATTAATCTTTATTAATCGATATATTAATCTTTATTAATCGATATATTAATCTTTATTAATCTATATATTAATCTTTATTAATCGATATATTAATCTTTATTAATCGATATATTAATCTTTATTAATCGATATATTAATCTTTATTAATCTATATATTAATCTTTATTAATCTATATATTAATCTTTATTAATCTATATATTAATCTTTATTAATCTATATATTAATCTTTATTAATCGATATATTAATCTTTATTAATCGATATATTAATCTTTATTAATCTATATATTAATCTTTATTAATCTATATATTAATCTTTATTAATCGATATATTAATCTTTATTAATCGATATATTAATCTTTATTAATCTATATATTAATCTTTATTAATCTATATATTAATCTTTATTAATCTATATATTAATCTTTATTAATCGATATATTAATCTTTATTAATCGATATATTAATCTTTATTAATCTATATATTAATCTTTATTAATCTATATATTAATCTTTATTAATCTATATATTAATCTTTATTAATCGATATATTAATCTTTATTAATCGATATATTAATCTTTATTAATCGATATATTAATCTTTATTAATCGATATATTAATCTTTATTAATCGATATATTAATCTTTATTAATCTATATATTAATCTTTATTAATCTATATATTAATCTTTATTAATCTATATATTAATCTTTATTAATCTATATATTAATAGGATTATAATATCAATCTGTATATTAATAGGATTATAATATTAATCTATATATTAATAGGATTATAATATTAATCTGTATATTAATAGAATTATAATATTAATCTATATATTAATAGGATTATAATATTAATCTGTATATTAATAGAATTATAATATTAATCTATATATTAATAGGATTATAATATTAATCTATATATTAATAGGATTATAATATTAATCTATATATTAATAGGATTATAATATTAATCTATATATTAATAGGATTATAATATTAATCTATATATTAATAGGATTATAATATTAATCTATATATTAA
The DNA here is from genome assembly GCF_053919585.1 of Euprymna scolopes. Taxonomy (NCBI): domain Eukaryota; kingdom Metazoa; phylum Mollusca; class Cephalopoda; order Sepiida; family Sepiolidae; genus Euprymna; species Euprymna scolopes. Next base: position 146,293,895 of record NC_136500.1, on the reverse strand, counting down.
TAGGATTATAATATTAATCTGTATATTAATAGAATTATAATATTAATCTATATATTAATAGGATTATAATATTAATCTATATATTAATAGGATTATAATATTAATCTATATATTAATAGGATTATAATATTAATCTATATATTAATAGGATAGAGTGTGTGAGATTTATTTTGTGTGTTACGCTTACATTCGAGTGACTGTCGTTTAATTGCTATGGACTTCCATATCTTGTAATAAATAATTTAACCAAGAATTCTTCATCAGTTTTGGTTTCGGTTTTGATTATAGTTGATGGCCTTCCATTAATCTATTTTTTGAATAAATAATTTTATCAAAAATTCTCCATAATTTTGCTTTCGGTTTCAATTATAAATGAGATAACTCAAGTTATATATACATATTTTTTTTCATAAGTTTTGGTTTCGGTTTCGATTCAAGCTGATGCACCCAAGTCATATGGATATGTTTTTTTATTTTTGAAATCACAACTTTATAATATGTAAAAGAACATTTACTCTATAATAATATATACGAAATCTGCAAGAATTAAAGTATCATATTTAAGCGCACTCAACGACAGGGCTACGCCGGGCTACGCCGGGCGTCCTTGCTAGTTTAGATATATACATTTGCAATTTTAACAAAAAAGCTACAATAATATCAGAGTGCCTCTATTTACACTGAGCATCTACAGAATGCCAACATCAATATATTACATATGGAAAAGACCGCTGTGGAATTTCCACAGGTCCTGCTAGTACCTATTAATCCCAGATTGTGCATCAAACGGATACCATAATACTTATTATAACACATATTCCTATAAAATTTCATCCTGATTGGCCCATCTATCATAATTTATATCTATTTCATAAAAATAATGAAAAGGGGAGGGGCTTAATGTCCATGTGCGTTCTTTTCAACAGGTCGGCCGGTAATTTTTACCTTGTATTTAATTTGAAGGGTGATTTTTTTTTTAGAAAACTTGTAGAGTAAATGTGGTATTATGGTGACTAATTCCTATTAATCCCTTACTGTGCATCAAGCGGATACCATACTTAGTTCGCTACACCTTATCATAACGAAGGTTTATATACAAATTCCAACCAGATTGACCCAGTTGTTTCCGAGAAAAATGAGATGGACAGATAGACAGACAAGCAGACCGAGAGAAATATAATACGGATGAAGGATTAATAAAATACGGAAACGCACGTAAATACGCCAGCAAACTCCGTCACACAAACGGAGTCAGACAAACCAAACAGACATATGAACACACACGCACACATACGCACACATACACATATACACATATATACACATATGCATACACAAGCAGACATACGAACATAAACACACACATACACATATACGCATATATATATATATATACACAAACACACGCATGCACACGTGCGCACACATAGTACAGATACACCGACATACGCGCATAAACACAAATACGCACACATACACATATACGCATATATACACACATGCGTACACAAGCAGGCATATGCACATAAACACACACATACACATATACGCATATATATACACACATACACGCGCATGCATGCGTGTGCACACATACGCACACATACACCGACATACGCGCATAAACACAAATACGTACACATACGCATATACGCATATATACACGCATGCGTACACAAACAGACATACGCGCATAAACACACACATACACATATACGCATAGATACGCACATGCGTACACAAGCAGGCATACGCGCATAAACACACACATACACATATACGCATATATATACACACATACACACGCATGCACACGTGCGCACACATACACCGACATGCGCGCATAAACACAAATACGCACACATACACATATACACATATATACACACATGCGTACACAAGCAAACATACGCACATAGACACACACATACACATATACGCATATATACACACATACATACGCATTCACACATGCGCACACATACGCACACATACACCGACATACGCGCATAAACATAAATACGCACACATACACATATACGCATATATATACACACATACACACGCATGCACACGTACACACACATACACACAGATACACACACTCAATATTCGAACAGAAATCAAGACATGTTTACGTACTCACAAACATAGTGTTGCATCCCTGAGCTTGTTTTACAAATACTTCCACGGACTGTGCTCCGACGAAGGTACTATACTTGTATCCCGCTCCCTCTAAACATAATTATCCCTACCTACATAACAAGCAGCACAGTCACACCCTATTCTCAGTAAAGCTGTTTACTTCTTTCCGTAGTTCAGAATTCCCTCTCTTTTCCCTCTTATCCAGACCGTACGAACATGCAGATTGAAATGTAATGTGAACAAACATCCTGCTACCCAACTCGGCACTAAGGTTGCCCCCTATAAATCCGGTCACTATCACAGTAGCCTATTATGCTTCAGTGAAAATATACCTTTTCTTTTTGCAATGAACAAAAACAAAAAGTTAAAATAAAACCACGATAATATTTACAATTTGCAATAGATGTCGTTCCTCGCTGAATATTTCTTTCCTTCCTCGACCTCTCTCTGTCTTTGGACAGACATCTGGCAGAATATACACACGCACACACAGGCACACATATATAATGATTATATAATGATTAGATCACATTAACGGACGTTAAAAACATTTAAAAATAAATGTTTAAATTTTAACAATATTTCCCGCGGTAAACGGTGGCCGAATGAGTTTGATCCTTGCAAATTGAGTCAGAGACGGCTTCATTGTCGGGTTCGAATTTCTCGACCGGTGTTAATCGTGACACCCCGCACTGATGATTTCCAAAAGGATGAAACACTAATGTCTGTAGGCATTTAATAATAATTATTATTATTATTATAATATATATATATATATATATATATATATATATATATATATATATATATATATATATATATATAAAGTTATAAAATATACATGGCGATTAAGTTACACAAAATAGGATTCATCAGGCTTATGCTTACTACCTAGCTCTGCCAACGTATTGAGCACTGTTGAAGTAAATACTTAAAGTTTATGCATAAATTTATACTTGCGTATATTAATTTACGTGATTAAATGAAGTAGTTATACAGGGTGACCCCCAAAAAACAAAAGCTAAATGGAGGCCATCTAGAACATATGCTGTAGAACGGAGAAAAAAAGGCCAAAGGCCCTAGTGTTTTGATGTGATGTTTTGAATATAATAAACTAGTTATGACCAAAGTTTCATATTCGGACAAAACACTAAGAAATGGGGTCTAATTAGAGTTGGCGCCCGTTTTTTTTTTTTTTTGGGGGGGGTCACCCTGTATATATATGATGGCAACCTTCTGTCTCGTGAGACAATGCCGTTTTGCATCTATTCTGGTGCACTACAGCGACTGCTGTTGCTATACAGTTCGAAGCTGGAGTTGCATCTCCAGATGCAGAATTATGCAGGTGATGAGACAAAATCCGACGGAAATGCAAGTCAATACGGTTGAAGCCTGTAGGAGTGGCCGGAAAGGGGTTGTAGTGCTTCACTATCCACTAATAGGGATCTCAAGCCAAATTTATGTGGGGATTTACTCCAGTCCTTTTCCAAGGCATCCTCAAGGCAGTGGAGCTATTTGCACATTGCTGGTGAAGCATGCTTTTCAATCTAAATCATTTGACATCACATCATTATATAAAGTGCACTGAAGCGAACACGTCTACTCTAGAATAGTCACGAGACCACGATCACGCATTCTAACTTGGTTCTGTATTCGTGCAATGCTATCAATCACTGGTTTTATATTTCTTTAAGTCTCTTTTCTTGGGCATCGTTGAATATAAGTTTTGGCCTTCTCGGGTTCCATCTTCCGGGTTCACAGCTGCGAATACAGAAATGGCTTTGGTAATCGTTCAGATTTCATGCTCACCAGGTGTCCTACTCATCTAAGATTCTCCTGAATTAATACATCCGCCATAGATGGTTGGCCTGTACGCTCCCGCATTTCCTTATTGGTAACCTTGTTCTGCAAACTGAATTGATAATCTCTAAGACGACGCACAATGTAATTATGAAACCTATTCCCTTCAACAAGTAGATACCTCATTATTTTAAACTTTATATATATATATATATATATATATATATATATATATATATATATATGTGTGTAGGTATTTAATAATTATTATAGTAAATAATGATGTCAGCCCCTTTAAGAAACTTGTTTCTTATCATTGCGCACTTTCAGTTGTAATAAAGTCGGTCAACTTAGCTAATACGCGCAGATCGTCATATAATGATTAGATCATTCTGACTGACGTTAAAAGCATTTAATAAGAATAAATGTTTAATTTCAACTGTATCCCTCGCAGTTGACGGTAGCCGAATAGTTCGGGTCCTTGCTAATGAAGCCAGACGTGACTTCTGTTGCCGGGGTTCGAATCTCTCGCCTAGCGTCAATCGTGACACCCAGCGCTGATGATTCCTGAAAGGATGAAACACTAATGTCTGTAGGTATTTGATAATTATTATAGTAAATAATAATTTATATATATATATATATATATATATATATATATATATATATATATATATATATATATATATATATATATATATATGTTAAAATTACTAGTTAAATATCTAAAAATATTTATGTACCGAAAATGGATGTAATCAGTATAGAAACATAATCGACCAAGACTAGAGCGCTATATGTTTTGCTTTTAGGTTCGACTTGATACTTTTTTTATTTTTGAAATCACTACTGTATATTGGGTACAATATAATAATCAATAAAGAACCGTCTCTATGATAATATATACGAAATTTGCATAAATTAAAATATATTTAAGCGTATTTTACGATCGGACCAAGCCGGATGTCCTGCTAGTTAAATATAAATAACCTACCCGAACCTATACAGATAACCCATCCAATTACTTTGAAAACTCCTTCGCTGCTAAAGATACTCTCGCCCACTTAATTTGATACCATCTCCTATAACATAAACGCCACAGCTCTTTAATAAATTGCAATTATGACAATAAGTTTACACTTACATAGAAACCCCTGTATTAATATGATCCTTATAGTGAAAGCCTTTAATAAAAGGAATATACCCCCACCCAATATCTAAGTCACTCAGTAACTAATAAACTCCATCACACACTAGTATCCTTACATTTGATTATATCCGTGAAACGATAAAACATACACCATCCGTGATCAACAATTATATTACTGTAAATAATACTTACGATTAAAACCCATATTCACATATAGTGCGCCCTCACTGAAACCGCGCTTTCTTCAAAAAGAGGAATTGAGCTGCTTTACCAAGAGGATTTGTCGGCGAATTCGTTTGGTGCGTTATTCTTTGATTTGTTTTCATTTCGTAAGTAGCTGATGATTTGAATGAATTATTTACGGCCCCTTCATTGGTAAAAGGTCCATTCACTTCAATGAAACCATTAAAAATCCGTTAATAAGTGGAATTGAAACTTGTGGATAAAGGAATTTTTAATATTTATTTTGGAGTATCCTGTTGAACTATAAACTCTGGTAAATTATAATTTGTGTTCTTTTATTTCCTATTTTTTAAAATTTGGTTGGGATTTTTATATAAATACTAATATTCATATTCTCTTTAAGTTTACAGCAGTTTTTGGCTTGTAATCTTAATTTTTGATTACATGTAGGTATATATATATATATATATATATATATATATATATATATATATATAATTAATTAATTATATATGGGTATATAAATTAATTATATATATATGCATATAAAATTAATTAATTTTGTATATATACATATATATAATTAATTAATTATATATATATATAATTAATTTTATATATATATATACACATACACACACACATATATATATATAATTGTTGTATAGAGTAGTTTCCAATGAAACCGCGTGTTTATTAAAGAGTGAGTGTCTTTAAATAGGGACTCCTACTAAACATGTGTCACATATGTAACCAATAATTTTCGCGTAATAAATAGACTATATATATATATATATATATATATAGTCTATTTATATATATATATATATATATATATATATATATATAAATAAAATAAAAATTACAATTAAATTTACCAAAATGATCCAAGATGGTAAAACTAAAGTGTATTATAAATATTAAAGAATTAATATTTATAAAGTAATCTCAACCAGATGTAAAAGCTCGATAAAATCAAATAGGAGATAGAGCCTTTTTTCCTCTTCTTCTTCCCTGATCTTTCTTATTTACATTATGTCTCGGCAGCCGTATGAAACGCATATCTTATTTTTCTTTTATTAATATTATTGGAAATTTTCCTTGTACATATTTGTGAATTATTCCATGGATTTCGGCTTTTTGGATTATTTTGGACCATCTTCCAATTACGTAATTTCCTTGGATTTTACTTGTGCGAATGGAAATTCAATTAACTTTCTTGGATTTATATATTTGGATTTTACCGTCACTGGATTATTTACCGTTCACCAGATTATCCATTCACGTGAAATCACCTTTTTCTTCACCATATTCCATCTGCTTCACTTTTTGTTATCAAGTAAGATCTTTGTCTTACTTGCAGTTTCATCAAATACTTTTGTATGCAAAATCATATCCCTCATTTTGCTAATTCTACCCTCTGATGAGAAGGAAAGTATTTCTTTGAAACTCCGCGGATTAAGGACTATCCACTTATTTAGTGTTTCCTTTTCAGATCAAATATGTTTTGAACTCTTTTTCAAAGTGTTTTTTAACATGTTTTATTAACTATTTGCTCTCTCTCTCTCTCTCTCTCTCTCTCTCTCTCTCTCTCTCTCTCTCTCTATATATATATATATATATATATATATATATATATATATATATATATGTTTTGAGAAAAATAGAAAAACCGAATGAAATAATTATTTTTCTATTTTTCTCAAAACATAATGTCAACCACCGCTGGTATTTTTTCATCCCTTATACATATATATATATATATATATATATATATATATATATATATATATATATATATATATATATATATATATATATATATATATATATTCTTACTGGGAATTTAAGATGCATCGTTTTTAGGAGTAGCTCCTTTTGATGGAATTAATAATGAATAGTTTATTTGAAAAATGTTGCAGCAGAAGATGCTTGTTCCAGAGATTTTTAGAATAAATTGTTTACAATAAAATAAGATACGGATTGCAAATCTGGGTAGTTTTTTGTTTATACCCAATAGAGGCGTTTAGTGAAATTTGAAAATAAAATAAGATACGTATTGAACACGTTTGGAGCCAAATAACTGCAACGCGAAAGTTTTTATAAAATATACGAGTTTTTATTTCTTTAGAAATATATTTCGGAGATATACCACGCGTACTATCCGACTGCATAAAAAGCCCGTAGCTGACATCACGTTGACTTAATTCATTGAACAGTCTTCCATCGACATCATGGCGAAGAAAAAGAAGAAAAAATATAAAGATTGACAAAGGAGTATATCTCCGAAATATATTTCTAAAGAAATAAACACTCGTTTATTTTATAAAAAAAAAAATCGTGTTGCATCTAACATGGAATCTAATATATATATATTCTAGTTTATATGTTTAATTTTCCTTAACCTATGAGCTTTCAATGTAAGCACATATCCTACGGAAAATTTCTAGCAAAATATTGGTCAACAAAAATTTTACTAGGTAGCACATACAAAGAAAAATATTCAAAGTAAAATGCCTTTAAAAGACATAGATAAAGAGAATGAATGTAGAATTAATTTAGCAAAAATTAATGTTAACCAATATTTGTATTTTGCTGGAAATTTTAATCCAAGCAGATGTGCTTATATTGAAAACTCATGTGTTAAGGACATTAATTTAAACTTTGTATTCTTTGATTTAAGCAGTAATTTTTAAAAATTTTATTTGAATATTGACCCATTTAAATGAAATTTTAAAATTGACCCATTTAAATGAAATTTTAAAATTGACCCATTTAAATGAAATTTAAACGTATAAACTAGAATCTTTATTTGATCTATCTAGTATATTGAGCAATTTTATTTGGCTGGGATTGTCTTATATGAATATTTCCTTCTGGTATTCTATAAGACTAGAAACCATTGGATTCACCAACTCGTAATCTAATTCACTTTAAAACTTCGAAGTATATATATATATATATATATATATATATATATATATATATATATATATATATATATATATATATATATATATATATATATACTAGCAAAGATACTCGCGCATCGCACGGAACTTTTCTGCAAACTTAGGTACGCGATATTTGTGGGCACCTTTCCAGTAAGTGGATGTTGTAAGAGGGAAGTAAATTTCAACTCGATGCTTAAATCTTATCTAACACATTGAATACTGAAAACATACCACAATCAGATCATATCAGTTTTTCATCATATCCTTTTGTAGAACTTTTCATTGAAGAGCCTCGTGGTAAACTACATTTCTACTTCTTTGATTTGGAGCCAGAATGTAGAGTTTTTTCTGAACTTCCTGTCCTGATGAAGACGTAGAACATACCGTGACCGAAGCAGTCTGATGTCAGGTCTACGCCAATGGTTTTAAACATCTAACCTTGACTTTTATTTATGCTCATTGCAAAACACACATTCACAGGAAACATTTCTAAATAGTACAATTACAACAACGCCCCAACATCCCCACGATCGCCATCGACCCCCCCCCGCCTTAATATAAACAAAATGTTTTTTTTTGGGGGGGGGGTCAACGTGTGGGTGCTCATGTTAAGTTAAATTATCATAGAAAAATGATCCCCCACTTTATTGAAACTAACATTTCTTCCAAAAGTCCCAGGGTCTAGGAGTTCATACCATGCACACGGTAAATTTGCGACGGGTTTGATTATCAGATTTTGTGTCAGAAGGAAAAATCGGTTTGTATCAAAAAACGAAAATAAATGTTTTTTTTTTATCATAAAAATAATTATTTGTCCAATCATGAGAAAGTGAAAGGAGGCCTGGGGTCATTTTTTTTTGCTCGTTTGGCTTTTTTGGTGTGTTTTAGTAAATGCACTTGCGGCCATCTTGCTTGCCAAACTGTATGGCATTACGTTGGATACTGAATGTCTTTAAATATGAATAACTACTAGCTTGCGCAAGAAATAAATGCAATAATCGTTCTCAGCGTTCCCCCAAACCTAGAAAAGTCGACAATTCAAAGGCGAATGCCGAGGGGTCGGTAAACTAAAAAAAAATACCGATTTATGGTAATAACTATACCATAGCGATGTATGTGATATATATGGTAAAAAAATTATATTTTATATTAAATCCATATAATTATAAAACTCAAATGACCTTGTAACGGGTATTGTAATCCAACATTCGGTTTACGATTCCGGTTGCGTATGCGTACATAAACGTAAACCCATAACAGCGTAAACAAATATACATAAATCGCTACTTTTCCAGAATTTGACCTGCGCACTAAAATATTAATGCTAACATTTAGAAATTATTATTTAACATGCGAAGGGTGTGGATGTTTTGAAACTATTCTGTATTACAACTATACCGTCACAATTTACTTACAAATAAATAAACTTTAACGCATTGACAACCTATTGTTTTACTGTGTACGTTTTCAGCGCCCCAACTGTTTTTTTTTTCGCGTTTAAATTAAAAGAGACATCAAAATTTGAGTTTGACTTTAAGTATTATGTTATCTGTTCAGTGCACATTTACCTATAAGTGTGGCAAACAAACCACTTATAGTTCAATGACTGTAATTTTTTTTATCAAAAATAAACAATTATAAACAGAACGATGAATTATATCGGCGTAAAACTACGAAATACAGCGAACCCCCCCCCCGGATAACTCAACAATAACAAATAAAAAAGGTTGGTATTCATGTAGAGAGTGATCTAGACGTAACTCAGCGCATGTTGGCGTCGTGTTCCGGAGAAAGCTGGGTGGACTTTGAGTTCACTCTCTGCATGAGTACCAAATGGTTACTTAAAAATTAAGAATAAGCGAAAAAAAAAATTACCTCCGAATTAAAAATAAAAATAATAATTCAGCTTAGAAGAATATTTCGAAATGAAAACAAATCTATTATAGAAAATATGTAATAAGGTGCTCAACGAATTAAACTATCACATTTATTCCCCTTGGTTTTCTGGTTTGAAAATTAAAAGGTTTCAGATTTACAATAATAATAAGAAAATTTAAGTTAAATAAAATATAAATTGAAATGAAAATAAACTAAATAATTACATTTTAAATTATATTTTTAAATAGTACATTATTAACGAGGCTATTAAGTAGAATAAGTAATATAATCGATATAATTATTTAAAATAATTTAATGTGATATGCTAATAACCATAACTCAATCGATGTATATGGGATGTGAAGAATGTTATATCTAGAAGTTACGCATAAAAATAAATGTCTCCTTTGACAGAAGTATCCTTATCATGGGCGTTAATATTTCTTGACCAGGAGAGGTGTATACACACTATATACACTTTATATTTCTTTGATCATAGAGAGTTGTACACACAGACAAACACACACACGAACACTATTACTTTATATATATATATACATATATATATATATATATATATATATATATATATATATATATATATATAGTCATCCACATACAGTACTGTTTCGCTGTATGCTAGACAGGCAACAACCCCAAGCCAAGATCGAAACCCGACCGCCCGTTCGACAGTCAAGGCTTTGAACCATTACGCCAAAGCAGCTGCTGTGCGGGCAGTGAATTAACGATGTTATGACATCGTCCGAATAATTAAGCTCGATTTTTTTTACACGAAGAGCATCGCTTAATACGCCAATGGTATATCGTTTCTGACTTCCCAATATACTCAACTCAAGATAAGCAACGTTATTGTGCGGGCAGTGAATTAACGATGTTATCACATCGTCCGATTACCTAAGCTCGATTTGTTTACACACACACACACACACACACACACACACACACACACACACACACACACACATATATATATATATATATATATATATATATATATATATATATAGCAGAAAAGAATATGTAGGTCAACAGTTAGATTTAAAATTTTAGTCCGGTCTTAAAAGCAAATATTGTATGAACACATTAAGAATTGCTGACTTTGTTTTACATATGTTCTGGCTCGATGTTTTAGTGTATCTGACAAAAGACGCGCTAATCCAAAAAGATAAGTTCCGCCCAGTTCATCCGAGTATTTACTCGCCTTTACGAAATAAAACAACGCATACACAAAACATGGGTCCATTTCATCTGCGCGGTTATCAATGAAAAATGCTATTTCAAACAGATGGCGCATTTTAAAAATACCCCAATTTTTTGTCTTCGAATCGTAACCAATGGAAATCGACCACCTGTAGCGATTAAAACTAGGGAACTGGCCAATGTTCCCGCAGGTGTAATTCAGTTTGTCTCAGTAGATGCGCTTTAGGATGGCTTCAAATTATTTTCCTGGTCGAAAAGTCGACTTGAGTTTTGGAGCCTCGAAGCTAATGTCAAGATCGCAGACAAATCTTTTTGATGAAAACTGATGTACATTTCCTTCGTAATTCTCGTTTCCTGCAAGAAATATTCAGAATAAATGTTCATCTGGCGCAGCTAAGTCTACCAGAAAAAAAATATTTACGATATTTTATTTGTACCATTCTAAACTTGACTTGAACATGAACTGATTTTTTCTTATGATGCGTCCATATAATCTACGCGTTTAACGATGATGATGCTATGTTAAACGTTGCCTTCTGAGTTTCCTGTCGAATAATAAGTTCTTGTAAACTATAATTTACAGTCTTTAACGTTGTTCTTTATAATAAGCTTTATTCCTTATATGATGTTACCCCCTGCCGTTGTTTCATTTTTACTTCGTCACGTCAGGGAAGATGGTTTCCCTTTTCTCTCTATACGCAACTTTTCAATCGTATTATTAATTTTCGATGCTTTTTTGACTTTACTTTTAGTGAGCACCTTGCCTCATTTTTTGTCTAGTTTCGTGCCACAATATCGCTACAGTCTTAAACGTGACAAACTAACAAACCAATATTTTAAGATGCATTCACGAATCTACTGTGATGATCCATTGATATTAAATATTCATTTCCATGTCTTTTCTTTCGCTTGTAGAAGTTTCACATTCTGTTATGGGATTCAATGGTAATAAACGAAAGGAACACAGGACTTTTAGGAAACGAAACATGTATTCCCATATATTACAGGCAAAGTTAGTTGAATAATACCATTCCTCAACGGTTGGGCGTGTGCACCCGGCTTGCTTGGTCGCGTACCAATCTCACGACACCGGTACTCCATACCGGAAGTGCCAGGACACCGGTACTCCATACCGGAAGTGACGTCACCAGAGGTCATAAACTAAATAATTACATTTTAAATTATATTTTTAAATAGTGCATTATTAACCATTAATCCCATGAAGGGGCGCCTCCAACACATTCCTAGAGCCATTTATTATTTGTTCAGAAATTTCAGAATTGAATGTTTCCTAGTTGCAAATGTTTATTGAACCTTTTTTTTAAAATCACATTTTCGCTCCAAACAAGGCACAGTGCCACTTTGATGTAAGGGGATGCTATCAGGGATATAAATTGCAGGTATACTATGTAGGGAGTTGAGCAGCAAGATATCTGTTTACATTACATTTGAACTTCTGCATGTCAGTACAGTTGGGGAAGAAGGAATCCGGAAGGGAATTTCAAAGTCTATCAGTTCTGGGGAAGAAACTATTAGAGTAAAAGACTTTCTTACATCTAAGAATATCTACTATGTAGGGGTGAGACTTTGCTGCTTGTCGGGTTTGTCGGGGTATTTACGTCGAGGGGGACACAAGGCCCTGTAGTATGTCGGAGCATCCACCACTAAAATACTTGTACAACAGTTATTTTTACTTCGATATGGGACATTATCAGTGCCCAAAATATACACAAGAAAACAAGCATTCACCTCAACGTGAGGGTAATTTTCTTTTATTTTTGTTTTGTAATATAGCGAAAATTGCGGACAAGAAACGAAAATACGAGTAGGGGTAGGTGTATCAGAATTTTTGTAGGAATTTTTGACACCCTAACACGAAACTGCGAATAAAATATAAAAAAAAAACACGTAATTTCTTTTAAAAGTGGTTTGTTTATTTTCTTTATGGAATATACTTCCAAAATAAACTATTAAAGTTGCATAAAAAGTAATAGAAATATTATTTTTTTTATTTTTTAAAAAACATTAATGAAATTAATTGAATTTTACGGGTTCAGTACTTTTCAATTTTTAAACTTTAAAAATCTATAACATTTTTTCTATTGATTCTATTTTTACGATATTTTCAGGGTCAATGTAAAATTTTATGCTCTTTCCAATAAACTGAATATAATATTTTAGACAAACGTTTTTTTTAATTCACGCCCCCCATTTTTAAATGTCTATTAAAAAGTAAATAATTAATTTACTCACTAAAGTTTTATATATCACAAATTGAAGATAAAAGATCAATAAATATTTTATTCAAATTTAAAACAAAACAAACAAAAAAAAAACAGAAGTGTTTTTTAGAAATTTACCTGTAAAGTCCGAAGTTTAAAACTTTTTTTTTTTCAAAAACTACTTTTATTTAATGAAACCTTGGTCCTTGCTCCTTTAATTGAAAAAGAAATTAGGGTTTGAATTACATTTTTCGAGTAGTTATAAGCCTGGAAAGACAGGGGGGTCGAATTAATTCACGCCCCCCCCCCATTTTGAAATGTCTATTAAAAAGTAAATAATTTATTTACTCACCAAAGTTTTATATATCACAAATTGAAGATAAGAGATCAATGAATAATATATTAAAATTTAAAACAAACAAACAAACAAAAAACAGTAGTGTTTTTTAGAAATTTACCTGTAAAGTCCGAAGTTTAAAACCTTTTTTTTTAATCACGTTTTTTTAAATTTTTTTTTTAATTAAACCTTGGTTCTTGCTCTTTTAATTGAAAAAAATTAGGGGTTGAATTACATTTTTCGCGTAGTTATAAACTTGGAAAGACAGGGCGTCGAATTATTCAATATTTTTCACGAAGATTCTGACACACCTACAGTAGGGGGTGGTGTGAACGAATCAAAATTGAAAGTAGAAAAAGTCCCGGGTAACACCGGGATTTTATCTCTATTAAATAAAGAAAATAAAAACATATTGGTGTTAATTAACCACGGAATTTCCGCGGGTCTTCTCGGTATGTATCAATTTATTTTACGGGAATAATTTTATTTCACCAACAAATCGGGTCGTAAGATTATTTGCAACACACGCACACACACACACACACACACACACACACACGCACACATGGGGCACACAGAGCGTGGTGGAGAAAGAAGAAAACGCGCACACAGAGGCGTCTGTCCTGTTTAAAAATATGGCCAACGTCAGCGCATTTTTTTTTTATTTCTTCGGTTAAAAGTACTGCAGGGAGTGGAAATAGAGGAGGGCAATCAGCTTTAAACAGAAAAGAGGGTGAATGTGGCCGGGTAAAAGAAAATACTCACCAAGAAGAGGAGAAAAACAGTGTCTGCCCATGAAAGCAGTAGGAGCTCTGAAATGGGTTGAAGAACATTACGAAGAATAAATAAAAAAAATGGTAAGACGAAAGATTAGAATGTCTAAGCATATATTTGTATTAGCTTACTAGTAGAGTACCCGTAATGAGACGGGTACTTTACTAATAAAATTTATTCACAGAACAGAACAGTTTTGCGCCACTTTTATACCCTCCACACGAAGATCTCTGATTGAACGTTCTGATAGTCTAGCCGCACTAAAGAGCTGTGATACAGCAAAACGGTCTATTTACGGATATATGTATATATATATATATATATATATATATATATTATACAACTATTTTTTGCGACATATGTGCATACATGTTTCAGCTATGATTTCTTTCGAAATCCAGTATCACCTTGCCTCTAGTCTCAACTAGTTTCAAGACATTCGAAAACAGTTGAGACGAGAGGCATGGTGTCGCTGGATCTCGAACGAGATCATAGCAGCCGAAACATGTATGCAGATATGCAGCCAATAGTAGTTGTATTAATATGCAATAATGCAGCTCTACTTGTTATTGAGAACTCTTTTATAAACACCGGGGGTTAACATCTACAAAACCACAACAAACAATTGTAACGTAAAATGAAATACACGTTTTGTTGCCATCAACACCTTGTCTTGAAGTCTTGATTTTGCACACACAGTATATTAATGCTCAATTATGAAATGTGATAATTTTGTAGCTTAATCCTTAAGTCAACCATTTTTGGCTTAAAACCTATTGGTATATGAAAATTTACTGAATTACACGAACTCAGTATATTACATATAAGTCTCTCTCTCTCTCTCTCTCTCTCTCTCTCTCTATATATATATATATATATATATATATATATATATATATATATTGATTGATTGAGATTGTCGGACTGACTTCCTTATCTTGGTTGTTATTGTCACAACGTTTCGGCCGTTTTGCCCTCAGGCCTTCGTCAGGTATTTTGTATCGAACTGGGGAACCGTTTGTTAGGAGTCTCGAACCCAACCCTTTATTATTATTACGGGGGTACCGTTCGATACAAAAAACCTGACGAAGGCCGGAGGGCAAAACGGCCGAAACGTTGTGACAATAACAACCAAGATGAGGAAGTCAGTCCGACAATCTCAATCAATGAAAACACCTCATCTCAAAAATACAGACAATTAATATATATATATATATATATATATATATATATATATATATATATATATATATAGTGTTATAATGGAATAAATTATGTAATTTCCGTGTTATAATTTTTATATTATATATATATATATATATATATATAGAGAGAGAGAGAGATAGAGAGAGAGAGAGAGAGAGAGAGAAATAGATAGATAGCTATATCATTTTTGTTTAAGTATAATTATCCACGGACACGTGTTTCGTCGTCCACGACTCATCAGAGTGGCTGAGATATAGATATATATATAAGAAATAAATTTTAAATGATTTTGCGCTACGAAGCAAGTACTGTCAAGAATTATTCACGTCAACATACTTAAAGGAATAAATTGTAAGATGGACAACATCTTGTAATTTGGAATATAGACTTTTGCAATTTATTTGTTTTATGTTTTGTAATTCTATTGAGAATTGATACAAATAAAAGGTGAAACATTATTGAAAAACAAAAACATTCTACACACACACACACACACACACACACACACACACACACACACACATATATATATATATATATATATATATATATATATATATATATATATATATATATAATAAAGCAGTATAATTACATTCCAAGATCCAAGTATCTATTTTTCATGCAAAACAGCTCGCCCTTTTTAAATTACAGTACAGTTTTCACTGATCTGTTTCTTTATGCAGAAACAAGCGGTACGGCCTCTTTTCTTGCATATACTCTTCAGAAAAATTAGAAATCATTTGCTTAGAGAGAAACACACGATGTTTAGTCTTAATGAACTTTCTTCTTCTTGCATCATGATATTGTCATGCAAATTTTCTTTCTTGGCCAAGAATTTCTAATTTTTCTGAAGAGTATATGAACGAAAAGAGGCAGTATTGACATAATAATAACCGTTTATTACTGCATGAAGAACGGATCTGTAAAAGCTGTACCGAAATGTTAACATGCTGGAGGAGCCGTTTTGCATGAAAAATGAATATTTGCATCTTAGAATGTAACAATACTGTTATTCGTTTATATTTGCTCTGTTGTTATTTTAAACAAACAGTGAGCTTCCAAAGAAACAGGATTGGTATACACAAAAAAAGTGAAATATAATTAAAAAGACATATTTTAAAAAACCAACACACACACACATATATATATATATAAAATATATTTTAGTCATCGACATACAGACCTGTTTCGTTGTTTCACAACTCATCAGTGCCGCTAGACTAACACCTCTCCCAAGCCGAGGATCGAACCTAGAACCGTCGTGATGACAGTCGGCAGTCCTACCCCCTGACTACGGAATCGGTGGCCGAAATTAAACTGTCCGAATGCGTATTTAAATAAACATCCGTCCGCTACTCGTAGAGGGCTCAAACGTTTTGTTTGTAAACAAATTGCGAGCTTCGCATTATTTCAGCTAAATTAAGTAGCGAGTAAGATAATTTACGAGAGTGCTCTACCGAAGAGGGGAGCTTTATAAAATATATTTTAGTCATCGACATACATAGTTTACATCCTACCTTTATAAAATCATAAGATTTAGTATATATATATATATATATATATATATATATATATATATATATATATATATATATATATATATATACTAAATCTTATGATTTTATAAAGATAGGATCTAAACTAGACAATCTTTTATATACTGAGTCACAATTGATCAAGGCCTAAAACTACTCGAGGATAGGAGTTAATAAGATGAATATATTTTCAATTGAATGATGAATATTATCAGAGGGCTGAAAATAGTGAATGGTATAGACACAATTTGATTACTTATAAGGAGAGTTTATAAAAAAATACATATTGATATTGAATTTGAAAACGACCAAGTTACAGCTCACTGGAAATAAATCTACGGTAACGTGTTCAACAGAGGGGAAATTATTGGAAATTAACTTCGTTCAAAGAAATTTCGTTTGATCTTTGGCCTGAGAAAGAAGAAAGGAGAGTACTTTGTAGTTTTTGTAATGATACGGATTCTGCGAATGTCATATAAGGAGGAGCCAACGATTCAAGCTCAGTCGAGCACCTTGCATGGAAATATGCAAGCTGCTCGACTGAGCTTGAATCATTGGCTCCTCCTTATATGATATTCGCGTAATTCGTATCATTACAAAAAACTGCAAAGTACTCTGCAGCCGAGAAAGTCTAGTGACGTCTATTCTGTGAGAAAAATGTCTATAGAGATCGCCCTCTTTTGATTGCTAAGTTAATTTTGTATTTTGAGCGGCACCTATTCAGATGTGGCAGCGATACTTTGTTTTTACATGGGAGTCACTACCTATCAAGGCCCGAATGCCATTAAAGAATAAGGGTTAATGAGTGTACGATAGTCACTGAGAAAAGAGCGTATTAATAGGTAGTGTTGGAAATGGGGGTAGGAATTGATTATTCAGAGAAAGAAGCTCAACAAGAACTTGTTTATATTGGACTTGAAGACGACTATAATGTAATCAGCTTGAAACCAGGCCTTGGAATAGAGTTCCACAGGCGGATAATTTTAGGAAAGAAACTTTGTTCATGGAATTTGTGTTCAGATTTAGGCACAAATAGAAAGTGGGGGAAACTGTTGATGGTCGTTATAACTAGACAAGTGGTTTTTTTATGAAAGTTTGGCAAAAGGGGATCATAGATTGAAGCTCAGACGAGCACGCTATGAAAATAACGATAGAGCAAAAAAGGACATCACCTACTAGATTTCGAATTCGGTTTTGAACTCTGTCAAGGCAGGATAGGTCGCTGCAAACAGCTCCCGCCCAGAGATGACAAAAATACTCAATTTTAGGACGTATCTATCCCTTATACAGGTAGGCGAATACGTCGGGAGTTGACATCTTCTGGAGCAGTAGAATGATACAACCATTTTTCGAGCGACCTTGGCAGCAGATGTAAGTCTTCCCTGTCAGGTCAGGAGTGAAGGTCAGAACACGGAGCCTTTTATACGAAAACCATTTTCATTAATTGGGGCCAAATGGGAATCATAGCGTTTATGGTGAAAATATGAAAGGACAACCCTGACTCATGTATGAGTCGAGGATTGCATCAGGAGTACTTTCTGAAGCGGTATGGTGATCTAAACATTTTTTCAGCAGAAAAAAAAGAAGCGAATTAGCAAAACCTTATTCACTTAGGCTAGTCAAGTTTTGATTTTCCAACCGATACCACCCCGACATAACAAATATAAATGACGGAATCTGATTTAGATTTTATGTGTCCATTGCAATAAATATTTAATTGTTTGAAAATTATGATATAATATAGTCGATTATGATTGATTTCGTTAGCAACCGATTAAATATAAGCTTCCTATTGGCTAATGCAAATTACAATTAATTAAAATAGGATTAAACATGAAAATCGATAACATCGATTAAAATATTTTCTTTTTTTAATAACAAGTTTAACTTGATTTCAATTTGTTAGGCGTTACATCAGTTATAAACACAGGAAGAACGTAAATAAGATTGGTATTGAGTTGTAAGTTACACGCTTCTGGAGGTTGAAGGAGTGCGGGCGACACTTTAAATACAATTGCGAATAACTTTGGCTGGGAGAAGGAGAACATACTACCCTCGTGGATTAAATAAAGAGTTCCGTTCGAAATATCGTGCAGTTTTCCAAGTTCAATAAAAAAGATTACACAATTCGACCAGATACAACTGAAGATGGTCGGATGTTTCTATTTACAATGCCTCCCCACGGGACAGAGTTAGACACCAAGGTCGTTTTTTAACGTGGAGAAAAGGAACAAAAATAAAAAATTTCTCAGTCGTGAAGGTTTTCTCCTCCGCTGACAGAGAACAAGAAATTGAAATGCAGCGGTCGGATATTAAATAGACAAAATCGTTTTAAGAATGGCAATTAAGATGAGAACAGTAATCCAAATAATCTAAAAGATACGAGTTCTGGATGTGTTTAACAGGTACTCCCTTCAATTGCCTCGTCACAGCCTGGCAAACACAGGAGTTTGTTCTGGTGTAAAGAAGCAGGGCACAATGACGTATTACACATTTACATGCCGTAATATACTTTTAAAGGCCAATGATAAAATGATTCTCCCAAATCAACAAGTTTACTCGAATATGTAACAGTTACATTTTCTGATGAACTATTTCATTTTGATCTAAACAAACAAGCGTACGTTTAGTAATTAACTTCCCGACCAATGAAATATCTTCGTTTAAAGATATATTTCATGTCGCTGTTCTCGCGACATATGAGTTAGAGATTTAGCACAGCGAGACAAGATTGAACTTATTCAAACGTTTCACGTCAAACCCTTTCATAACATCATTTCGTTGTATTTAAATCTGTTCCAGGCCTACCGAAATACTAGCATGTTATGTAGCCCAGACTATTCCTTTAAACCGACAACCGCCTTCATTATCGCATTAGGGCAAAAGCAACACAAGAAATTTGATAACTCAGTCGAGCTCTGCCTATGAATATGTGTCTATGTATGTGAGTCTATGCATGTGTAGAAGAAGATACCCAAAAGTTGTCCGTTGTTAACTTTCTATTCATGTTAACCCTCAGACTGCGGTTAATAACGAACATTTAAAAGTCTTAATTGAACTCGCAAAACCACACGAGAAGTTGCTGTTGAACTCGTGGTCGACCATTCAAAAGTCATTTTTAAAGCAAATAAGAAAGTAAAATGGATGCCGCATGAATTGAACGATAATTAAAAAACATCGTTCTTTTGAGATGTTTTCTACGCTTCTTCTGCGCAACAAAAACGGACCATTTCTCGAGCAAATTGTGACGTGTGATGAGAAGGGGATCCTTTACGACAACCGGCGACGTTCGGCATAGTGGTTGGATGCCTGAGAAGCTCCACAACATTCGCCGGAGCCGAAATTGCAACAAAAAAGTTTATGGTGACTGTTTGGTGGTCTGCGATCGGTCTCATCCATCACAGCCTTTTTGAATCTGGGTGAGGCGATTACGACGGAGAAGTAGTGCCGGCAAATTGACGAAATGCACCAGAAGCTCCAGCGTATGTGCCCGAGATCGGTCAATATGAAGGGACCAAACCTTCTCCACGACAACGCTCGCCCGCATGTTGCTCAACTGACCCTGCAGAAGCGGAACGAATTGGGCTACGAGACTGTGCCTCATCCGCCATATTCACCGGACCTCTCGCCCACCGATTACCACTTTTTCAAGCATCTCGACAACTTCCTGTGCGGGAAATGCTTCAAAAGTCAAAATGATGACGAATTGGCCTTCAATGACTTCATCGCTTCCAAAACTCGGGATTTCTATGCTAAGGGGATTAAATAAGCTTATTTCTCGTTCGTAAAAATGTGTCGATTCTAATGGTTTTTATTTCGATTAATAAAGTTTATTATGAAAGGAGTGTTAATCTTTTGAAGTTGAACGTAAAAAAAACAACATTATTTTTTGCACCAGCCTAATAGCTGACTACTCATACCATTTCCGATAATTTTTGTGTGCATCAAGGAATCATCTCTAACCATTGTCATATCTCTCCTTTTTTCTTCAGAAAATGTTTTTAAAAATAAATCACTCCCTTTCTCTCCCAACGCAGGGGCGCCTATAATTACACATTCCTTTTGGGATTTCCCTTTGTTTCTTGAAAATTATTTCTTCGACATTCTATTAAGATGGAGTTAGCAAAACCTTATTTACTTAGGCTGGTCCATTACAAAATATCCTTTCCAAACGATAACACCACGACATGATATGAATGACGAAATCTGATTCCGTTTTTTTTATTTATGTCCAGGCATCTGATTTGTTTGTTTAATCATGTGACTAGATAGTAAGGGTTTTAATTTATATTGACAAATTCATGTAAACATGCGTGAAGGAAAATAAGTTATTTTCATGGAAAGTGTTCGACTGAGCTTCAATCTATGGTCCCCCCTCGCCAAACATTCACAAGAAACAATCGTCTAGCTGTAAACACTATCAATAATTCCGCCCAACTCTTTATCTGTGCCTAAACCTAAACGTAGATTCCATGAACAAAGCTTTTTTATTAGAACTGCACGCCTGTGGAATTGTCTTCCGTTTTCCTGCTTTCCGGCTGACTACAATATGGTTGTCTTCAAGTCTAACGTAAATAAGTTCTTGATGAGCCGTTCCATATAAGTTATCAAATTTAACAAATTTTCATTACTAATGATTATTATATTGTCTAATTTCTACTGTACACTCTTTAACCCTTATCCTTGAGTGGCCTCTTGGCCTTGATAATGAGTTGATACCTATGAAAAAAAGAAAAAAAGAAAAAGTCCAATGTGAACAAATTCTAATTGAATCGTCCCCCTAAGTAATCCAAGTTACAAAATTCCCACTGTTTACTATGCTAAAATCACAATGACTAATGTATACCTATTAACCCTTATCCTTGAGTGGCCTCTGGGCCTTGATAAGTGGTGACACCCATGTAAAAAAAAAAGTACGTTGAGATCAGAATAGTTTGAATCGTTCCTTTAAGAACAGTCAGAGGAAACCAAGATTTAAAGAAAATGGATGCATAACTAACTGAATAAACTATTTAGTTAAAATGAGTTTTTGTGGTCTTTTTTTTTACATGGGGGGGTCACCACTTATCAAGGCCTGAAGGTCACTCAGGGATAAGGGTTATTGCGTGTACAGTAATCAATGAGATAGTATTGTAGTAATCATTAGTATTGGGGGTTTTGATAGAGTGTCTTACTTAAGGGGGCGGTTTGTCAGGAGTTTGTTTATGTTGGACTTGAAGACGTCCAAGTTGTAGTCAGGTGGAAAACAGGCAAGCGGCAGAGAGTTCCACTGGCGTGCATTTCTAAGAAAGAAGCTTTGCTCATGGAATCTACGTTTGGATTTAGGCACAGATAAAGAGTGGGGAAAATTATTGACAGTAGTTTCAGCCAGACGGGTGTCTCTCATGAAAGATTGGCGAGGGGGGGGGGGCGAGGGATTGGAGCTCAGACTAGCACCTGCCATAGAAATAACGATAAAATAGACAGGCTTGCAACGTCTCTTCTGTGGAAGAGAGGCTGCAGGGAAGAGAAAAGGGCATCCCCCACTAAACCACGAAGTCTATTCTTTCCGTCCGAGAGAATAATCTGGGAGACTATCTATACGCCACCCCCAGCGAACAACAACCATAATCACACACAAAAAAAAGAATATGCAACAAATACAATAATGAGCACTAGTGCACTAAGCTGGGCCCATGAAGAATTCTGCGTGGTCCAATATATTAATATTTGTGTTTGTCTTTATGGCGGTATGCAACATGGCAATGCCTCGCTGAAACGAAGCACGTTTACGACAAGAATGTTTCGTTTATGTTCTAACAGACTCTTTGAAGTTGTTTGCAGTAAAATTCAGCGTTGATGGCGCAACCATTTGACAAAAGTTCAAAATCCAGAGTCTTTCAAAGTTTTACTAAACGGAAATTATAATCCTCTGTAGCA
This sequence comes from Euprymna scolopes, assembly GCF_053919585.1. Lineage (NCBI taxonomy): Eukaryota > Metazoa > Mollusca > Cephalopoda > Sepiida > Sepiolidae > Euprymna > Euprymna scolopes. The sequence continues at coordinate 146,270,568 of NC_136500.1, read as the reverse complement.
ACTATTTTCCTTTCATGTAAGCTAATGTTTCTATGAATGAAAAAAAAGTTTGCGTGTGATGAACTTCCGTTGAACTACTTATACATTTTTTCCCGCTTCTAAGATAGTTGGACTTAAGATGTCAATCCAAGCGGAAATAGAGCGCGCTCGTCCAACCCACAGCGACATTGAAGCACATTGTAACATCTGACGTCAAATCTTTTCTTTACCTCTTTCTTTTGTTGAATAATAAAATATGTGAGATTAGACTTTCTCATTCAATCAGTTTGCGATTAAATAGCTATTTTCTACATTTGTTTCATAATTATTTTAACAAAGCGCAAGTAATTTTAACTCTGTATAGATATATACACGGATCTGCTACACTCTTTGAAGGATATGTCTTTGAAAAATAACAACAACAACAACAACAACAACAACAACAACAACAACAGCAGCACCACATAACAAATTGTTAAACATAAGCCAATTTATTTAGTGAAATAGTGATTTGCAGTAGCCATTTTGAATTTCAACAGAATCTAAAGACAAAATGCAGAAATAAGTAAATACTGAATATTTGGCTTCCATATTTTCACCCTTAATCGCTTCAACTCTAGTTATGTACTTAGTTTCTCTCAATATTTAAAATGGCTGCCACAGATTATCTTAATAAGTTTAAGCAGAGTATAAAGTGGATTTTGGCTTTACTTTAGACAGTCTCACTTCCCTTATTTTATCCTTAGTCCTTACATTGCATGAGCGATGTTTCTGACAAAGGGGGAAGAACTGCTGTTTTTTGGTTGGAATCTATTCATTTAACACTGATGGTTATTTTTTGACTTTGAAGTGTGTTTATTTTTTTGTTACCTCCTTACATAAAGTGACTTCATGCCTTGTCTGGAGCAATTACCCTTAAAAGTCACTATTTACAAGAAAATAAATTGGCTTCAAACTTCTTTACAGCATTTGTTATATATAACAAATGAGGATAACATATAAAGTGTCATCAATGTAAACATTTTTCTTTTTCTCGGTTCACCTTGGCCCGACATGCCAGTCACCTTCTTCACAGAGTTTCCCTACATGTTTTTACTACATGTTTTTACATGTTTTCCTACATGGTTTCCTTACAGGATTTCCTTGATGCTTCGACTACATGTTTCCCTACATGGTTCATACACGTTTCCTACATATTTCCCTACATGTTATCATACATGCTTTTCTCTACATGTTTTCCTTCATGTTCCCCTACATGGTTTTCTACATGCCTCTACACGTTTTTCCTACACGTTTACACACATGTTTTTCCCCTGCATGTTTTTCTACATGCTTTTCCCTACATGTATTTCCCTACATGTATTTTCATACATGTTTTTCCTACATGTTTTTTCCTACATGTTTTTTCACATATCTTAAATGAAAGCACAATTACTGACTGGTGTACTCTACTAAAAAAGGAAGAACGATTATTTTCCTTTACCTGCTCATTTTATTGCCCATCAGATTAAAAAAAAAGAAATACTTAATATTTAAAATATGTTTTAAGCCAATTTATTTAGCGAAATAGTGATTTGCAGTAGCCATTTTGAATTTCGACAGAATCTAAAAACAAAATGCAGAAACAAGTAAATAGCGAATATTTGGCTTCCATATTTTCACCTTCAATCGCTTCCACTCTAGTTATGTACTTAGTTTCTCTCAATATTTAAAATGGCTGCCACAGATTATCTTAATAAGTTTAAGCAGAGTAAAAAGTGGATTTTGGCTTTACTTTAGACAGTGACCTAACTCTCACTTCTCTTATTGTGTATTTTAGTCCTTACATTCCATGAATGATTTTTCTGACAAAGGGGGAAGAATCACTGTTTTCTGGGTCAGAATCTATTCTATCTAACACTTATCGTTGGCAAGTTTTGTATCTATGTACTATTGTTTTAGCGCCTTACATCCAGTGACTTCATGCTGTGTCTGGAGCGATTTCCATAAAATAGCCACTTTAAATATAGATGGTTTTGCAAGTTTTGTTCCAACGAGTCTCCCTTGTCTCATGTACATAATCTACAAATATCTTAACTGCTGAAACCACTTAATTATTTGTGTATAACTTTGCTGGAAAGGATGACACCCGAATGCCTTCATTAAGTTTCAACTAATTTTAATGTAGATGGACAATATATGTCAAACGAATCGTCAAAACTGATAAACGTATTTTGTTAGTCATCTTCGATTTTTGCAAGAAATTGTTATAAACGAAAAAGCAGACAAAATTGATGAAAATTTGCTACATTATGTTTCGGAGTTTTTTTTTAGATGAGGATTGATAAATTGTATTATTTGTATTATTTGGACTACTAATGCTTAAACACTAACATAAACCACTAAACTAAAAAAAATACTGAAATAAAATAAACCACTAAACTAAAAAAAAAATACCGAAATAAAATAAACCACTAAACTAAAAAAAATACTCAAATAAAATAGACAACTAAAATAAACAATACTGAAATAAAATAAACCACTAAACTAAAAAAAATACTGAAATAAAATAAACCACTAAACTAAAAAAAATACTGAAATAAAATAAACCACTAAACTAAAAAAAATACTGAAATAAAATAAACCACTAAACTAAAAAAAATACTGAAATAAAATAAACCACTAAACTAAAAAAATACTGAAATAAAATAAACCACTAAACTAAAAAAAATACTGAAATAAAATAAACCACTAAACTAAAAAAAATACTGAAATAAAATAAACCACTAAACTAAAAAAAAATACTGAAATAAAATAAACCACCAAACTAAAAAAAATACTCAAATAAAATAGACAACTAAAATAAACAATACTGAAATAAAATAAACAACTAAAATAAAATAAACTACTAAAATAAAATAAAATAAATAACTAAAATAAAAGAAGAAACTACTAAAATAAAAAAAAAACTTCTAAAATAAAATAAAATACACTACTTGAATAAAATATAATCTACTAAAACGAAATAAACTACTAAAATAAAATAAAATTAACAACTCAAATAAAATAAAAAAACAACTAATTAAAAAGAACTATAAAAATTAAAATAAAATTAACAACTCAAATATAATAAAAATACTAAAATAAACTAAACTACTGAAATAAAAAATAAATAACCCAAATAAAAAAAAACTACTAAAATAAAATAACAGCTAATAAAATAAAATAAACTACTAAAATAAAAAAATAAACAACTCAAATAAAATAAAAAACGATTAAATTAAAAACTACTAAAATAAAATAAAATTAACTACTCGAATAAAATAAGAAATACTAAAATAAAAAAAACTACTAAAATAAAGTAAAATAAACAACTCCAATAAAATAAAAAAAACTACTTAAATTACATAAAATAAACAACTAAAACAAAATAAAAACACCTAAAACCTACTTAAATAAAATAAAATAAAATAAAAAAATCAAATCAAATAAAAAACTACTAAAATAAAATAAACAACTCAAATAATATAAAAAACTACTAAAATGAAATAAAATAAACAACTCAAATAAAATAAAACCCTTCTAAAATAAAATAACAACTCAAATAAAATAAAATAAACAACTCAAATAAAATAAATTAAATTAAATAATACAACTCAAATAAAATAAAATTAAATAAAATAAACAACTCAAATAAAATAAAATTACATAAAATAAACAACTCAAATAAAATAAAATAAAATAAAATAAACAACTCAAATAAAATAAAATAAAATAAAATAAACAACTCAAATAAAATAAATTAAATTAAATAATACAACTCAAATAAAATAAAATTAAATAAAATAAACAACTCAAATAAAATAAAATTAAATTAAATAAACAACTCAAATAAAATAAAATGAAATAAAATAAACAACTCAAATAAAATAAAATGAAATAAAATAAACAACTCAAATAAAATAAAATTACATAAAATAAACAACTCAAATAAAATAAAAACAACTACTAAAATAAAATAAACAACTCAAATAAAATAAAATTAAATAAAATAAACAACTCAAATAAAATAAATTAAATTAAATAATACAACTCAAATAAAATAAAATTAAATAAAATAAACAACTCAAATAAAATAAAATTAAATTAAATAAACAACTCAAATAAAATAAAATGAAATAAAATAAACAACTCAAATAAAATAAAATGAAATAAAATAAACAACTCAAATAAAATAAAATTACATAAAATAAACAACTCAAATAAAATAAAAACAACTACTAAAATAAAATAAACAACTCAAATAAAATAAAATTAAATAAAATAAACAACTCAAATAAAATTAAAAAAACTACTAAAATAAAATAAACAACTCAAATAAAATAAAATTAAATAAAATAAACAACTCAAATAAAATAAAAACAACTACTCTGATAAAATAAAATAAAACATCTAAAAAAATTACTAAAATAAAATAAAATAATATAAAAACCTACTAAATTACAAATAAAATAAAAATAAACTAGTGAAATAATAATTATTACGACTATAATTCTTATCTTGATTTTTATTCATACAATATTTGGACCGATATAACCCATAAAAAAATAAATAAAAGTACAACAATTCCAGGGCAACTCCATGCAGTTATAGAAAGTTATCAGATAAAATGATAAAAATTAAATTAATTTTTTTTCAAGCGAAAGTGGAATTTGCCGCGTTTTTTAGTAGTTTTTTATGATAGAAATGAAAATGTTTGTTTTGTGTCCACTTCGTAGTTTTTGTGAGTTGAAAGCAGTGCTATGGACTGTGAAATTCTATTTGAACAGAGAAATCAGTATTTAAAGTTATGTGAATGTGTGTTTCTGTGCCTTTTATCGTGTTTTTGTGTTTTTTGTTTTGTTTTTGTGTGTTTTTGTAACTCTGTAAATGGTTTAAATCGTCACCAAAGATGTAATCGCTGAAATATAAACAGAATTGTTTTTCGTATAAAATTGGCGATGTGGAGATGCATTTGGCGTAAGGTTTATCGATGAGAAAATCAACAAGCCGAGTTTGTCCCACTAAATTGTTTGCGTTCTCATGTTATTAAAAAAAGCTTCTAAACCAGTTATATATTTACTTACTGCTAAAGCTAACGCATTGGTTACTTTTAATGCATCTAAAACCAAGCTTCTATCTCTACATCATCTACGCTCTGGTGCCAATCTGGCATCAACTGAAATGAATGGTTTTCGTCTTGGGGAGGCTTCATGTTTTGACAAGCTTCTGGGCTTGACATTTACTCCTGACCTGAAATGGAACACGTATATCAAATCCATTGCCAAGATCGCTAGAAAAATTGTCGGATCCTTCTACCGCTCCAGTAGATATCTCACTCGTGATGCAATTCTCTACCTATATAAAAAGCCAGGTTCGGCCAACGATCGAGTACTGTTGCCAAATCTGGGCAGGAGCTGCAAGAAGCAGCCTATCCTGCCTTGAGAGAGTTCAAAATAGACTTCGTAGCTTAGTGGGGGATGCCCTTTTCTCTTCCCTGCAACCTCTTTCCCATAGAAGAGACGTTGCAAGCCTGTCTCTGCTTTATCGTTATTTTCATGGCAAGTACTCGTTTGAGCTTCAATCTATGCCCCCCCCCTCGCACAACTTTCACGAAAAACACTCGTCTAGCCAAAACCACTATCAATAATTTCCCACACTCTTTATCTGTGCCTAAACCTAACTGTAGATTCCATGAACAAAGCTTCTTTCTTAGAACTGCACTCCTGTGGAACTCTCTCCTGATTTCCTGCTTTCCAGCTGACTACAATCTGATTGTCATCGAGTCCAATGTAAACAAGTTCTTGATGAACTGTCCCCCTAAGTAATCCAATTTACAAAATTCCAACTACTTATCTTTACTACGCTATAATCACATTGACTAATGTATACCAATTAATCCTTATCCTCTAATGGCCTCCGGGCATTGATAAGTGGTGGTTCCTGTGTAAAAAAAAAATATCATGCAAGGCTCGACGTCAGGGATAACCAGTTCTCCCGAGCGGGTACAAAACTAACCCAGAACAAACTCCTCGGCAATCCCTGACAGGAACACCACCAGACGATCGGCTGTAAACCAACTTCTCAAAATGCTGAGGTATTATTTTGGAGAGTGTTTACGCCTGAGGGCTGATTTAGATCCTACCTCCTCCGTACAATTTAAGTAGGCACGTTCATAAGTAGTGAAGATTTGAAGCAGGAATGCCCGAGGACATTCATTGATTCGCAAGAAATACTGGGTGTGCCTCGAGGGGTTAAAGACTACCCACTTAGCGAAATGTGTTTCAGTAAATTTCACCGTACTTACATCTCTTCCTATCTAACTAATGCCGAGTTCATCCTTGAGCCATACGCACAAAATTGAAATTAATAAAATGTAAAAAAAAAAATGAAAGCAAAAAAATTATGTGAATGAAAATGGACATTCGATCCCGGACAACGGCGGGTAGTATCCTGAAAAAAAAAATACTTAGAGAGGAGGTAATTACATTTGCTGAAATGATTTTAATTTATTTACAAATTTATGATACTGATAACCGAGAGAACTGAATTCTTTTTACGGAAGAATAAGAAATTATGCTGAGTTGAAATCTCCCAAACATTTTTTCATGGGAAACAACTGATGTTCCTTACAATAATATTAAGGATGGTGTAAATTTTTTGGAATCAAACTAATGCAATTATTACAATAGATTAATTGATTTTAAAACAAATTAGTTCTGCAATGGCGTGCTTGGGATTAAGTATTTTTTCCATAAAGGTTGAAAGATTAAGAAAAATCCAACATGCGCGCGTGCGCGCACACACACACATACACACACATATACACATACACACATATACACACATACAGATACACACATACACATACACACATACACACATACACACACATACATATACATGCACACACACACATACACGCACATACACACATACACATACACATACACACATACACACACATACACATACACACATACACATACACACACATACACACCCATACACACATACACATACATACACACACATACACATACACACATACACACATACATACACATACACACATACACACATACATATACATACACACACATACACACACATAAACACATACACACACATACACACATACACACATACACATACATACACACATACACATACACACATACACACATACATACACATACACACATACACACATACATATACATACACACACATACACACACATAAACACATACACACACATACACACATACACACACATACACATACATACACACACATACACACATACACACATATATGTAAAAGTGACAATGTGTGTGAAGACAATTCTTAACCTATATATCCAACAAATTTTTGACCTACAGACTTAAAATTTGGTATATGGGATATTCAGATATGTGGAAAACCTTTTAATCGATTTTCATCCGGAAAGAAGGGCTGCCAAGGGGTAAAAATTGAAAAATTGGTACGTGGTGGGGGTTATCGGATTTTTAAAATCTATTTGTCAACTGCTTCACGACTGTGCACGCATGAACCGTTCACATGACAGATGTGTATGTGTATGTTAAGAATAAGTAGGTTTGAAAACACTTTTTTAAGATTGTCTCAAGCTGGCCTAATGGTTATTGTAATTGACTCACTGTCTTTAGGTTTAGGTTTCAATCTCAGCTCGAGTATTTTTTTTTTACTTACAAAGAGATAACTGATTGGAAAAACAAGGCCGATAGCCATTAGTCGCGTGCTCTCGTGTAATGAATGTAGGATTGGCATGTAATTCTTAAAGATAAACTAAAATGACCAAAAAATGGGCTGAAATGACTTAAATAAATAAAAAGTAAATTACTTAGAATGAGTAATTGTCTGTATTTTTGAGATGAGGTATTTTCATTGATTGAGATTGTCGGACTGACTTCCTCATCTTGGTTGTTATTGTCACAACGTTTCGGCCGTTTTGTCCTCCAGCCTTCGTCAGGTGTTTTGTATCGAACTGGGGAACCGTTTGTTAGGAGTCTTCGATACTGAGAATGACTTTAATGACCTTAAGGATGAATTGAATGACCTTAAGAATGACTTGAATGCTTAAAAAATAACTGGAATCCTTCACAAACAACTTGAATGATCTGGAGAATGACTTGAATGGCTTTGAGACTGACTGGTTGTAAAGTGGGTGATCATTTTACATTAATTTTTTTTTTTTTTTTTTTAATTCAATTTTCACCCCAAACAAGGCACAGTGCCACTTTGAAGCAGGGGGCTACTATTAGGGAATTAATTAGCGGGGTCATTATGAAGGGAGAAGAGTAGAAAGATGTTTGTTAACATTACACTTGAACTTCTGCATATCATTGCAGTTGGGAAAGCAGAATCCCGGAAGGGAGTTCCAAAGACCCGCAGTTCTGGGGAAGAAACTATTGGAGTAAAAGGCTTTCTTGCACCTAGGGATCTCCACTGTAAAGGGATGAGACTTAGTAGCTTGTCGGGTTTGTCGGGGGTAGTTACGTCGGGGAGGTACAAGTGTTTGCAGTTCGTCAGAGCATTCACCATTAAAGTATTTGTAGAATAGGCAGAGGGATGCAACATCTCGTCGATGGGACAGAGGTTGAAGCCTAGATGACAGTTCAGGACCTATCAGGTTGGCGACTCTTTTTTGAACCCTGTCCAGGAGCGAGAGACAAGCAGCAGATGCACGAGCCCAGATGTGACAACAGTACTCCATACATGGGCGAATGGTTGCCTTATAGAGGTATAGGATACTGGCAGGCGTAAGTAGTTTTCTAGCACGGTAGAGGGAGCCAACCTTCCTTGCAGCAGCCTTGGCAATGCTCTCAATGTATCTATTCCAGTTCATATTCCCTGTAAACGTTAGGCCGAGGAGTTTAAAAGAAGTACTTTCAGGCAATGTGTTCTTGGCCATTGCTATTGGTGGTAGAGAAGGTTTCTTGTAGTTATTGAAGGAAACAAGCTTAGTCTTAGCAGCATTGAATGAGACCAACCATTTTTGTCCCCATTCCACTACGGATTGGAGGTCATCCTCTAGCGTTTCTGCCATTTCCTTGGATATGCGTTCATTTGTTTTCCCCTCATATCTGTTATAGAGAGTGGTGTCATCGGCAACTATACCCATCTCCGAAACAATATTATCAGGGAGGTCGTTTATGATTATCAGGAACAATAGAGGTCCAAGGATAGACCCCTGAGGCACTCCCGCATTTATGTCATATTGTTTGGATGTACGTCCGTCGAGGACAACTTTGATTTTTCTATTACTTAAGAAGGATTTAATTACGTTATGAATTCTTCCAGTGATTCCATATGATCTAATTTTCCTTAGAAGACCATCGTGCAATACCCTGTCAAAAGCCTTAGATATATCAAGGGCCACCGCTCTACCCTCCCCTGTTTTATCCAATGAACGGTATATACGTTCAGAAACTACAGTTAAGATATCTGCTGTTGAACGGGCTTGTCTGAATCCATATTGTTTGTCAGTCAGGAGTTTAGCAGCTGTTAGGTGCTGGACTAGGACTTGATTTACTAAGGAAATTATTACAGAAAAGTGATCCCCCACTTTATATTACAAAGTTACAAACGTAAGTACAGCATGTAGTAAGAACAGATACTGCACTTTGATCTCGGCCAAGAGGCCAAGAAACGGGTATTTATTTGCTCCCCCACCGAGCAAATTAGGCACAAGGCCCATTTTTTATGTGATGAATGAAGGGAAAATGGGGACCAACTCCCCGGGGCGTAGGGGAGCTGGATAGTGACAATTGGTATGAAGGGTTGCCCCTACATTGACCAAGGTCTTATATGTGGGATTGCCCCCACATATGGTCTTTGCTTGCAGTATCTCCCGGAACAGATACTACACTTTGATCTTGGCCAAAAGGGTATTTATTTTCTCTCCCACCGAGTAAATAAGGCACAAGGCCGATTTTTAATGTGAGGAGTGAAGGGGAAATGGGGATCAACTCCCTGGGGAGTAGGAGAGATGTATAGTGGCAATTGGTATGAAGGGTTGCCCCTACATTGACCAGCTCTTATTGCCCCCACATATGGTCTTTGCTTGCAGTATCTGTCAGACAGATACTACACTTTGATCTTGGCTAAAAAGGCCAAGAAAAGCTTAAAACGCTAAGAAAAGCTTCTCAACAGACCTTTGATCTTAACTAAAAAGGCCAAGCACAAAAGTGTTACGGGCAGACCGACCGACAGACCGACTGTCCGACCGACGGACCGACGGAGTGATTTATAGAGTCGCTTGCACGCGACTAAAAAAAATAACATAATACTCGCATGCACATTTCAGTTTCTGCATGAATTAAAATACAATATTTATGCGTATTTTACGACCGGGCAACGCCTAGCGGCCTGCTTATATATATATATATATATATATATATATATATATATATATATATATATATATATATATATATAAGAGTAGTGGTTGATGGGCAGAAATCAGAGGCCCACAGTATTAATGCTGGAGTCCCTCAGGGGTCTATCCTGGGCCCAACTCTCTTCCTGATCTACACCAATGATCTCCCAAAACACATACATAAATCATCTGTTGACATCTATGCTGATGACACGACCATCTATGGCAACACATCAAAGGCCGTAAATGACAAGGTTCTCTCTAATTCTCTCTCCTCTGATCTTGATCACGTGGTACAATGGGGGAAGAGGCTGTCACTTTTAATGCATCCAAAACCAAGCTTCTATCTTTACATCATCAACGCTCTGATCCCCATCTGACATTAATTGAAATAGGTGGCTCTCGTCTTGGAGAGGCTCCATGTTTTGACAAGCTTCTGGATTTGCCCTTTACTCCTGATCTTAAATGGAACACGTACATCAAGTCTGTTGCCAGGGACGCTGGGAAAATGGTGGGATCCTTCTACCGCTCCAGAAGATATCTCACTAAAGATGCTATTCTCTATCCGTATAAAAGCCAAGTACGTCCAAGGATGGAGTACTGCTGCCACATGTGGACAGGAGCTGCTAAAAACAGCCTATCCTGCCTTGACAGAGTACAAAATAGATTTTGTGGTTTAGTGGGGGATGCCCTTTTCTCTTCCCTGAAACCTCTCTCCCACAGAAGAGACGTTGCGAGCCTGTCTCTGTTTTATCGCTATTTCCATGGCAGGTGCTCGTTCGAGCTCCAATCCCTCATCCCCCTCGCCGATCTTTCACGAGAAACACCCGTCTAGCTGAAACTACTGTCAATAATTTCCCCCACTCTTTATCTGTGCCTAAATCCAAACGTAGATTCCATGAGCAAAGCTTCTTTCTTAGAACTGCACGCCAGTGGAACTCTCTGCCGCTTGCCTGTTTCCCACCTGACTACAACTTGGACGTCTTCAAGTCCAACATAAACAAACTCCTGACAAACCGCCCCCTTAAGTAAGACACTCTATCAAAACCCCCAATACTAATGATTACTACAATACTATCTCATTGATTACTGTACACGCAGTAACCCTTATCCCTGAGTGGCCTTCAGGCCTTGATATGTGGTGACCTCTCTCTCTATACATATAATAGCAGGCCGCCCGGCATTACCCGGTCGTAAAATTCGCTTAGATATGATATTTTAATTTATGCAGATTTCATATTTATTATTATAGAGCAACTTCTCTATTGATTATTATATTGTACTTAATACTTAGTAGTGATTTACAAAGTTAATAAAAAACAATATTAACCAATGAAATAACAATGTTAACTAACGAAATAAAAATATTCAAATGAAATGATAATATTAATCAATAAAAAACAACAAAATATACCCATACACATAATTGAAAAATAAATTACTCGAACTTGTTCCAGAACCAGTTGGGTTAATTGTTCCTGTTGTTGAATCCAGAGGGATTAAAACGTATTTTGGTTTACAATAAATATGGTTACTGCATCAGCCAGTTCTTGCCAGAAGCAAGAAAATTACTAGGAAGATAGAAAGGATCTAAACTATGTCTATTTTATTCAATAAAAAATATGTCTAAACGAAAAGATGCTGCCTGTCAACGCGATTGCTTAGGAGAGGTGCTAGTCTAGCGGCACTGATAAGTTGTGATACAACGAAACAGTACTGTATGTCGATGACTACAAATATATATATATATATATATATATATATATATATATTATAATAATCATTAAATACCTACAGACGCTAGTGTTTCATCCTTTCGGGAATCATCAGTTCAGAGTGTCACGATTAAAGGTTGAGAGATTTGAACCCGGCAACGAAGCCATCTCTGACTCCATTTGCAAGGACTAAACAAATATGGCAACCTTCCATCTCGTGAAAAAATTCCGTCCTTAATCTATTCGGGTGCACTACATCGTCTTCTATGGCTATGCAAACCGAAACTGGAGTTGCATTTCCAGATGCAGGATTATGCCAAAATTCGATAGATTCGACAGAAGCCATTCCTAGCTTTATTAACATAATCCATTCGGCTACCGTTAACCGCGAGTAATGCTGATGAATATATATATATATATATATATATATATATATATATATATATATATATATATATATATATATATATAAGTAAATTCTCGGTACAACAAAATGGAAGGAGAAATTTCAGAGGAAACATAATTTAATTTAAATACCAAAGAAACAAAAAAAAACAAAAACGGGCAGGTGAAATTATTAAAATTTTCCTTAAGGCCTTATCGTCTGACCCTCTAAGAGGAAACGTCAGAATGATAAATCAAAAACTAAGAATCGAGTGAGGAAAGAGGGGAATTTGGTTTCAGTTGGAAGAACAGTGAGAGAAAAAAAAATCTCACTGTTCAGGTTGTTTTAAATCAATAAATATTTCCAACTGATGTTTCAAAATCTTTTGTCTACACAGGCTAGGTCGAGAGTTATTAATGACTAACGCCTCAATAATATTGAGATGATAGTTCGACCTAGCACTGTATAAAACAGAAAACCACCTATCGGAATATTGATCAGAACACCTATTTATACTAATTAGGTGATTACCGATGGCGGACTCATGAGCTTGGGAGTGCTCGGATGTTCTCGAAACCTGGTGTAGTCGAATATCCCGAGGGATGTGTTGGGATATTCTCATTTCCAATCTTTGGGATGTCTTGCGAACGTAGTCAGCTCCACACTGACAAACAAATTTATAAACAACAGAATTCTTTTGAATGGTTGGCAAAACATCTTTACGAAAAGAAGAGAAAAAGGTTCGAGTTGTATAAACTACTCTAAGCATAGTAGCTGGAAAACAACGTTGAGTAGCAGAAGAAATCCTTTTAACAATATGAAGGCCAACAGGACCTAACCATGGTAATTTTAAATAAATGGGACAACGTGATGGACCAATACGTTTAACACTATTAAATGTAGCAATTTTACGTTCAATAGTAGTTTTTATTATATTTATGGGATATCCATTGCTAAGAAAAATATTTGTGATTTCACCAAGTTCCGTATCAAGACGGTTTGGTGAACAAATCATAAGTGCACGATGTGTAAGAGCGCTAATGAGGTTTATTTTTCTAGACTGAGGGGCAAAGGAAAACCAATTAAGATAGAGCCCTGTAAATGTAGGTTTTCTGTATACAGAGGTCTCAAACGTAGAACCAACTTTAGAAACACGAACATCGATGAATGGGAGAGAGCCACAGTCCTCGACCTCCATAGTAAATTGTAACGATGGATGCAAGTTGCAAAGAAGACGAAGAAACTGTTCAGCTTCACTCCGTGAGGGAAAGCATGCAAAAGTGTCATCAACGTAGCGTGAATAGAATGTTGGCTTAGTAATTTTGGAAAATAATTCGTTTTCCAAAAATCCAACGAAAATGTTGGCTAGCGAAGGACCAAGAGGGCTACCCATAGATATCCCATCAATTTGCCGGTACATAATGTTGTTGAAACTGAAGGAGACTGATTTAGTGGCAAGTTCCATCAGTTTAACGAAAATTCGTTCAGGAAATTGTGGAGATTTAGAGGGGCCACGATATAGATAGTCAGCACAAATACCAATGGTTTCATCCAAAGGTATATTAGTAAAAAGACTATTAATATCAAAGGAATCCAAGAACTCGGTATTCTTAGATAAAGTTAATTTTTGTATATGGGACACGAATTGAAAAGAATCAGGGATACAATGGACCGAATAAAAAGAAAGCACAGGTTTAAGAAGATCAACCAACCATTTCCCAAGTTCGTGTTGTGCAGAACCCAACATAGATAAAATGGGTCGTAAAGGAATGTTAGGTTTATGAACCTTTGGTAAACCGTACATTCTAGGCTTTTGAGAGCCAATGGGTCGGATTCTATCATAAATCTCCTTAGAAATGAACCCACTTTTATAAAGTTGAAGAAATCTTTTCTGGATTTTTATTTCCATACGAAAAGTGTCATCATGGCTTAAATCACCCAACTGGAGAAATTTATTTTTATCGTCCAAGATTTGTAACATTTTGGAGATATAATCCGTTTTGTTAAGTATAACAACGCCCGATCCTTTATCTGGGCGAGAAAGATAAATGTCGGAATAAGACCTAATTAATTTTGCCGCTTCAAAATGATTTTTCTGCCAAACAAATTCGCTAAATTTAGTATTTATGGCAGAAAACCTCCGACCTAATTCGCCCAACTGAATTTTAACACTAGTTAATTCATCAGTATATATATTGAGCACTCTAGTCCGTTTTTTTTTTGCACTGGTATATATATATATATATATATATATGTATATATATATATATATATATATATATATATATATATATATATATATATAAAGCTGAATGTCGGTGTGTGTGTGTGTGTGTGTGTGTGTGTGTGTGTTTAATCGAGTTTTGTCCGAAAATTTGGCTGCCAAAAAGTAAAAGTTCAAAAGTTTTAACCTTTGCTGTCTCTAGCAAACTCTGTGTGTGTGTGTGTGTGTGTGTGTGTGTGTGTGTCTGGTCACGAAATGGTTCCTATATGGCTGACTATTTAAAAAAAACTGATTACATATAATGATAGAAGGTGTATTGAGACACAGGAATGGGTATATTTGATCTGGCAGAATGTTGGTTCATTAAAATTCTTTTTCATAAGCTATCATACTTTCATAAATCAGAGTCCATTTTCTGTAGGCTGTTTTTGAACCCAGTCAACGACGGGTACTTTTGCTAATATATATATATATATATATATATATATATATATATATATATCTATATATATATATATATATATAAACATGTATATAGTTTATGCATGTATGAATATATATATATATATGTATTTATATAAGCATATATATATATATATATATATATATATAAAACATGTATATAGTTTATGCATGTATGAATATATATATATGTATTTATATAAGCATATATATATATATGTATATATATATATATACAGAGAAAGAGTGAGAGAGAGAGAGAGAGAGAGAGAGAGAGAGAGAGAGAGAGCTATTTCGTTTTTCGTTTTTTCCCAACACACCAGTGTGGCTAAACGTAGCGAGCGTATTAACCCCCCAAAGTGCAGAAAGATAGATAGAGATGAGTAGAGAGAGAGAGAGAGAGAGAGAGAGAGAGAGAGAGAGAGAGAGAGAGAGAGAGAGAGAGAGAGAGAGTTCATTATTAAATATTGCTTACTTAGTAAACTATGTATTTGCTACAGTCTGCGTTAATAAGCAAGTTTGTTTTTTTTGCTCTAGCGGGTGCCTAACAGCCTTGAATAATGGGGGGGGGGAGGGGGAGGAGGTGTGAAAGCAAAAAAGAATTTGTGTTAAATCCCATGAGATTGGCATATTCATTTGCTTACTCGGCTGATCTTCATTAATGTTTCTTCTACAGATTGCACGATTTCGCCATTCAAGTTTTTTTTTCTAATAAAATATGTTATCATTTGATTCCCTGACGGTTGTACGTTGTTTTTTATTTCGTAATTTTGCTGTAGCATGTCTATTCATTAGACGAGAAACGATTCGATATTCATCCAGGTGGAGCTTAATAACAATCTATCTATCTATCTATCTATCTATCTATCTATCTATAAAAGTGAAAATGTGTGTGTGTGTGTGTGTGTGTGTGTGTCTGTCTGTCTGTGTACATTCTCCTACAGACTCGATATTTGACATCCGGGGTATTGAGATTTGGGAAAATTGTTTTAATCGGGTTTCGGCCAGAAATTTTGCTGTTAAGTGGTCAAACTTCAACGATTTAACCTTTGAGAACTCTACCAAACTCCTCCGCCAATTTTAGATCTAAACACTTGAAATTTTAGATGTAGGTTACTTGGATATCGATCAAACTTTTTTTTAATTTGATTTGAGCCGAAAACAAAAGATGTTAAAACAATAAATGGAGTCAAAGTTAATTTTTTTTTTTACCTCTGCGGTGTCTACGAAATTACATAGCCAATTTTTGGTTTAAACATTTGAAATTTTACATAAAGTGTATTCAGACACAGGGGAAGCTTTTTAATCGGTTTTTGTCCGAAAATTTGGCTGCCAAAAGGTAAAAGTTCAAAAGTTTTAACCTTTGCGGTCTCTAGCAAACTGCCCAGCCAATTTTGAAAATTTACATAACGGGTATTAAGACACGCGGCAAGCATTTTAATCAAAAGAAGCGAAAATTTTGCTGCCAAAATGTCAAAGTTGAAAAAGTTGATCTTTACAGACTCTATGAAACTCCTCCGCCAATTTTCGGTGTAAACACTTGAAATTTTAGATGTAGGTAACTTGAACACGAGTCAAACTTTGTATTTTGATTTGAGACCAAAACAATAAATGTTAAGGGGTCAAAATTGAGGTAAAAGTTTTTAAAAATTACCTCTGCGGTGTCTACCAGACAATTTCTGGTCTAAACTTTTGGAATTTTACATAAAAAGTATTCACACATAGGTTAAGTTATGAACATTACGTAGGTCACGAGCAAAGCCGGGCGGAACGGTAGTCTATCTATATATCTATAAAAGTAAAAGTGTGTGTGTCTGTCTGTCTACATTTCGCTACACAATATCTCTGTCAATTTTCAGTTTACAGACTCGAAATTTGATATACAGGGTACTGAGATTTAAGAAGATCTTTGTAATCGTTTTTCGGCCAGAAATTTGGCTGTTAAGGGGTCAAAGTTCAACGATTTGACTTTTGAGAACTCTACCAAACTTCTCCACCAATTTTGGGTCTAAACACTTGAAATTTTAGAAATAGGTTCCTTGAACATGTATCTAACTTAATAACTTAATCTGAGTCCAAAACAATAAATTTTAAGGGGTCATAATAGGGTTAAAAGTTTAAAAAATTGACCGCTTTTTTATTTTTGCTCAACATACACCTCCAAACACCCGGGCAACGCCGGGATGAAATGCTAGTATATATAAAAAAGTGAAAATGTGTGTGTGTGTGTGTGTGTGTGTACGTGTGTGTACGTGTGTGTGTGTGTGTACATTTTCCTACCAAATAACTTTGTCAATTTTCAGTCTAGTGACTTGAGATTTGACATAAGGTGTATTGAGATTTGGGAAAATCTTTTTAATCGGTTTTCGGCCAGAAATTTGGCTGTCAAGGGGTCAAAGTTCAACGATTTGACTTTTGAGAACTCTACCAAACTTCTCCACTAATTTTGGGTCTAAACACTTGAAATTTTAGATATAGGTTATTTGGACATAGATCTAACGTTATAATTTAATTTGAGCCCAAAAAACAATAATAAAGGGTATAATTAGGGTTAACGTTTTTTTTTTAAATTTGACCTTCGTGGTCTCTATCAAATTACTCAGACAATTTTAGGTCTAAACATTTGAAATTTTACATAAAGTATATTCAAACATGCAGCAAGCTTTTCAATCAGTTTTTGGGTTAAAATTTGTCTGTCAACAGGTAAAGGTTTACAGAGTTGACCTTTGCAGACTCTACCAAACTCTTCCGTCAATTTTTGGTCTAAACACTTGAAATTTTAGATGTAGGTTACTTGGACATGGGCGAAACATTTTAATTTAATTGGAACCTCAGACAATAAATGTGAAGGGGTCAAAATTAGGGTCAAAGTTAAAAAAATTTAACGTCTGGAGTCTCTACGAAATTTTCTCTATGGTAGTTAAGGAAGCCTATTATATAGGAAGGCATTACCGTACATATTCACAATTTTTAATATATACATAGGCACATAAAGTTATGAACAGTACATAGGGCCAGATCAAAGCCGGACGAAACTGCTAGTATATCTATAAAAATGAAATTTTGTGTGTGTCTGTGTGTGTACATTTCTCTAACAAAACTACTCTGTCAATTTTCAGTCTACAAACTCGAGATATAACATTACGTGTATTGAGATTTGGGAAAATCTTTTTAATCGGATTTCGGCCAGAAATTTGGCTGACAAAGAGTCAAAGTTCAACAATTTGACCTTTGAAAACTCTACCAAACTCCTTCGATAAATTTTGGTATCAACAATTGGAATTTTAAATGTAGGCTACTTGGACATGGATCAAACTTTTTAATTTGATTTGAGCCAAAAACAATAAATGTTTAGGGGCCCAAATTTAGGTCAAAGTTAAAAAAAACTAGACCTCTGCGGTCTCTACCAAATTACTCAGCCAATTTTTGGTCTAAACATTTGAAATTTTACATAAAGTTTATTCAGACATAGGGCAAGCTTTTTAAATCGGGTTTTGGCCGAAAATTTGGCTGTCAAGATGTTTAAACACTTGAGATTTTAGATGTAGCTTACCTGAACATGAGTAAAACTTTTTAATATATATATATATATATATATATATATATATATATATATATATATATATATGCAAATAAAGTTATGAACAGTACATAAAGCCCGAGCAAAGCCGGCCTGAACTACTAGGCAATTCAATAATTAACAATAATAAATAATAACAAAATAATTAAATAAATAAATCATTTAAATATCAGCGCATTCTACAACTTCTACTATTTATATCATATGGAGACGCTAATATTTAGATTTTTCAATTAATATTAGAATAAATATTTTTATTTACAGGGTGTCCCAAAAGAAGCTGAATTCATAAAGTACTAGCCGGTCTCCCGGCTTTGCCCGGTCGTAAGATACGATTAAATATGGTATTTTAATTAATATAAGCTTTGTATTTATTTTTATATCATATTGGAGGCAATACATAGTTATTATTAAAAAAAAAAAAAAAAATGACTCGTGCGCAATCACCGAGGATCGAAACCAAGACGTTTAGGTTACGATTAACTTTTTCTTTTGACGTTAATGCGTGAGCTATGGAGACACGTTTGCTGCTAGGTTAAAAATTAAAACATGAACCAATAGCTATTACGTTACGCATGGATATTCGTAATGTTGTCGTCCGACCTTCACCTAGCAAATTTCATTTCTTTAATTTTCATACTTTTGCGTCGATTTTCTCCGGCTTAAACCACCACAACCGAGAGAGTAGGCCGGTGAACATGACAGCATAACGTCACTTCGTGATCAACTTGTAGGTATAGAATGTTTCCTGTATTCAACCAGGTGGTCACGCTAGCAGGCATAAAAAATATAGCTACATATTGTGTTACCGATTGTCCATATATGTTCTAAAGAGAAAGAACAATTCTCCATTTGGATAATAATTATTATAATTGCACATTGGGAGAATTTTAATCTAACAAAATATAGTAAGTGAACTCGTTTTTGAACATTGTTTTCTATCTGAGAAAATCGAATATTTCATTTTATTTATTTTTTTTACTGCAAAACAATTTTTATATAATATTTTTCAGTCCGTTCTTTTAATAATAAATAAAACTTTTCATTGAGTATTTCCAAATATTTTAAAGTTAGCTATTTTCACGGCAGTTTTTTTTTCACGGTTGTAATTTATTTCTTTGAAATATATTTAAAACTTCAAGTTTTTATTTTTTTTATAACATTTTAACTGTAAATAATTTACATGACAGGTTTGTTTTACTATACACATAGATTTGAAAAAGTTGTCAAAAAACAAACATAACAAATAAATGTTATCAAAGGCAAGATAAGTTACTTTTATACCAAACTGGATAAATTTTTAATGTTTTTATTTAATGTAAAGTGTTTATTCGGCTCGAAAAACATACAGTGTTTACCGATGTATTGGAAAAATGCAAATGGCGGCATGCTTGCTGTTGTACACGGTAAGTTTGGGAAAACGAGTTTAAACAAAAAAATTATACAAAATACTGTTAGAAACTCACTCAATATATGTTACCGTGACATAGGCGGACATATATTCGGTGGGTCTCTAACAGTATTTTGTATAATTTGTTTGTTTGAACTCATTTTCCCAAACTTACTGAGTTCAATAGCGAGCATGCCGACATTTTTCTTTTTAAAATATATCGATAAACATTGTATGATTTTCAAAGCGATTACACATTTTAAAGTGAGTAAAACCACTAAAAACCCTTTCCAGATAAGTAGAAAAGTAACTTATTTTGTTTTGATAACATTATCTGTTATATATTTGATTTTTTACCATTTTTCGAATCTAAGTGTATAGTAATACAAACCCCAAATTTAATTTAACTTGGAAATAATATTTAAAATACACGTGTGTACACTGCACAAGCACCCTTATTATTATCATAATAATAATAATAATAATAATAATAATAAAAAAGAAAACTGGTGTAGATAACATCAACTGGCGCCACACCAAGTAGTTGTGAAGGGCCAGGGAGGATGGAAAGACCGGAGTGGGAGAGTACTAATCAAATCTCCACTGGAAGTGTGCAGTTCAAATCTGGTACTTTGGGAAGGAATTTTGTCACCCAAACCCCAGGAAACACCAATGGCCGATGCCAACGAGAAATCAGTGACAACGGTTGTTGCGATAACATGCAACCATCTGCACAAGTGGTCAAGAGGTGGAGAACACAGGAAATCTTGGGAGACTTGTTGTCACTTGGTCTCCAGGGAACACCACAGATTACTGCCAGTGAGCAATCACTGATGATGGCCTGTGAGACAACTAATACTCTACACATTTTGATGAAAAACATGGGGAAAAATGGACATAGAAGAACAGAAAACCAAAACTTTAAATATAATTTCTGTATTTAAAGTAATAGTTATTTAAATATTTCAACATATAATCGTGTGGGGAAATCCAGCTTCCCAATAAGGGGCACTCTGGATAGGAACAAAAATAATCTCAGTCATGAAAGATTTCTCCTCCATCGACTGAGGCCAGAAAAGGTTAAGTGTAGCATCAAAACAGATACTACACTGTGATCTTGTTATGAAGGCCAAAAAACATATTTGTTTAATGTTCCTTTAATTGATTGTTTCCCAAATTCATAATTCAGTTTTATCAGTATTAAATTGTATATTGCTTTAAAATTAATTTTACATGGATAATGTTTATATTTTATATTGAATAAAGTTCAGTTTCAGTAGTAATCGAACTGTGTTCCTTTTTCTTTTTAAAAATGTTTAATTGCTCTTTTTCAAATGGCCCTCATATAGTACTGACAGTCTGACAAATCTTACCTACATTGCCTGCAGACATTTTTCAGTTAACAGGCCTTCTTACTCTCGGTGGCCGTGCTTAAACCCAAATATAAAGTTTCGCATGGCTTCGAATACCCTGTATCTTAATGTACATGTCTGTAGACCAAAAACTAATAGAGAAGTTTGGTAGGCAATTTTTTTTTCAGTCAATATATATATATATATATATATATATATATATATATATATATATATATATATATATGCATGAATGAATATATTTAGAAATAAGGTTTGTGTTTGCTATAACCTTTTTATGCAAATATTACGCAAATATTAAGCATATAGAATATCTGCATGAATATAATTACACGTAATAGTTAACTAAAAATGATCATCCCATAAGAAAACCGAAAAAAACTAATAGGGAATTAATTAAAATGAATGTTTAAAAGAATATGCAAATTAGCTAGATTCTTTTTGCAGATGGATGCAATTCCACGACCCATATATATGAGAAAGTTGTATTTTCTTTTTAAATAAATAGAAAAAGGAGTTTTAATATGAATATCAATGCACACACACACGAAAACAAATTTATGGGAGTATAGATAGATAGATAGATAGATAAAACAGAAGCAGAAAACCAGCGAAAACAGATTTCAGAACATCTAAAGTAACTCTGCCAAAGTCATCACGAGTCGTTACACCACTGAGGAGCGGATATATACCGTAGAGTGGTACTCTCGCTTGATTTTAAATCCGTCTGCTTCTTTTGGGACACTCTATATTTTGTTCCCATATATATTTCGAATGAAAAGTACTATTTTTTACTCCTGAATGTTTTTTTTTCTTAGAACTGCACGCCTGTGGAACTCTGTTCCGTCTGCCTGCTTTCCACCTGACTACAACCTGGATGTCTTCAAGTCCAACGTAAACAAATTCCTGATGAACCGCCCCCTTAAGTAAACACTTCATTAAATCTCCACACTAACGTACTGTACTTGCAACCACCCTTATCCTTGAATGACTTCCTGGCCTTGATAAGTGGTGACCACCGTGTAAAAAAAAAAATGTTATCACATGATTGAATTGAATCAATTGAAACTTTTTAAATGTATTTTTATGCATAATGTTTGGTCACTGTTGATATTACATACCTTTTCGTTACGTGTGTATTTTTTACGGAAGAGTATTAAATTACTTTAAGTAGAAATCTTCTGAACAGTTTTTCATCGTAAACAACCGATGATCTCAACAATGATAGCGTAAATTTTTTGCAGCGAAATGATGCATCGATCACAAGAGATTTATTGGCGTACAAACAAATGACATCTTCAACGGAGGACTTGGGATTAAATATTGTTTTTTTCCCCCATATAGTTACAGTTTTAAAGATTGAGAAACTTCCAACACAATATATATATATATATATATATATATATATATATATATATATATATATATATATATATATATATATATATATCGTACTTTAAGGCAATTGCGCCAAGTCCGGGGTAATTGCGCCAACTAGCTAAAAGTGCTCTTTTGGAAATCGCGCATATAAAGAGCACCTCTTTTTAGTTGGCGCAATTAACCCCGGATTTGGCGCAATTACCCCAAAGTACGGTATATATATATATATATATATATATATATATATATATATATATATATATATATATATATATTTATATATATATATATATATATATATATATATATATATATGAATTATATTGGGTGTAAGGTCAATCCCCGGCTAGGAAACCGTGCTAGAGTACTGTATGTGGATGACTATATATTTAAGTCCCCTCTTTGGGTAGAGCACTCTAGTAAATGTATCTCACACGCTACTTACATGGCTATAAAGTGAGGCTCGCTGTTTGTTTGCAAATAAACAAGCAGCTCGAGCACTGTAAAAGCGGTGGGCGAATGTTTATTTAAATGTTGAGGTCA
>NC_136500.1:146147117-146239617 GCF_053919585.1 Euprymna scolopes | reverse complement strand
GTTTTTTCTTGTATAAGATGGTGGTTATCGGGTTTTTTTTGGGGGGGGGGAGCCATTGCATTTCTTAGTCTGTTCACTTGTAAACTTTATATAGCAATGTTTGGGTGAGGAGTATTTCATCTTACAGGTAATATCGGGTCACCAGTATAAAGTACTATGCAAAATTCAGTTGTAAGTTACGCTCTTCTGTAGATTGAACGTTCAATCCTTAATGCGGGTAACATTCAAAATACAATTGCTTATAATTTCTACTCAGTCATGGCTGACGGAGCGGGAGCATATTACACTCGTGAATTAAATAAAGGGTTATGCTATGAGAAATTTCGTGCACGTTCTAGGGTTCGACTGAAAGATTTCTGTGCTCGACAGAAAGATTCCCGATTTCGGCAGAAAGATTTCCGAGTTCAACAGAAAGATTCCCCGAGTGCGACAAGATACATCTGAAGAAAGTCGGAGGTTACATTGAGTGAAACGTTGTGAAAAATAACGCTCACGATGAGAACAGTAGTCCAAAGAATCCAAATAATATGAATAATCAATCCTCATCTCAAAAAAATTCAGAAACCTCAAGATATTAAGATCTTTTAATTGGACTTAAATTCACACACGTATTTGAGACCAGAACTTTATTTGTGTCAGTTTATTTTCAGATTGTTTTCGCCATATCAGATGGCTTTATTGCTGTGAAGTATGGCTTCTTGCATGTTCTAAATTGATCTTTGAGAGAACGTGAAACTTCATGGATTTTCTGGAGCCTGATTTTAATAAAACTGAAGCCATGAGTAAGAGATAGAAAATATAAATTCAAGCACATTTTGGCCGTTCTAAAAATCTTGATGAAAACTTTATTCTTATGAACTTCAGTTGTTTGGTCCTTATTTTTTTCAATACCAATATCTTATTTCAATATCAATATCTTATTTCAATATCAATATCTTATTTCAATATCAATATCTTATTTCAATATCAATATATTATTTCAATATCAATATCTTATTTCAATATCAATATCTTATTTCAATATCAATATATTATTTCAATATCAATATCTTATTTCAATATCAATATCTTATTTCAATATCAATATATTATTTCAATATCAATATATTATTTCAATATCAATATCTTATTTCAATATCAATATCTTATTTCAATATCAATATCTTATTAATCGTTTTGACGTATTTAAAGTTTTGATCTTTTGTACTTAGTAAAGTTATCGGCACTTCTACACTATCAGAACGAAATTCCGTAGTCGATAAATAGAGTTTTCAGATAAAAAATGTTTCTACTGATTTTTTTTTGTCATTTCTAATAAATTACAATATTAGCTTCCAAATTATCCAATCGAAATTACCTTAATATTATTGATATATTAAAAAAAAAACTTTAATCGTGTTAGCAAATGAAAAATTGCGGTCACATTGTTTAAATCGAAACGGAAAATTACCTCCCTTTTGAACTCTCCTATGTCTTACATAAACAAATACGGTCGTTTTCTTCAAATTCTATTTTTATTTTCTTTAATAAATAATGTTTTACCTTATGGATTTTCGTAATTTTTAGATATAATTATCTTAAAAATAAGAGGAATACCTAGATAGCATTATTGTCATTGTGAAATTCAGTATTACAATTTCTGAAATTTCGTTCTGATTGTGTAGAAGCGCCAAGTTATCGATTGTCATATTTATATGGACCAACCGAGAACTACTATTTCAGCTATTAAATTAGATGGAAATACATTTACAGTGATTTCTTTTAATAACAAACATAGTCCAATCAGTAAATCATATGGAAATAGATTTTCAGCTCTGTCTTTGATCTACAACTTAGAACACTGAAACTTAATGTCGAAATATACAGCATATCTAAAAAGCCACAAAATGGTTTTGAATTTAAATAGATTCTTTACTTTTGATATATTTCTGTAATTTTAACAAAATCTGACTTTGAAATTAAAAAAGAAAAATACAAGATTCAAACAATCTTTATTCATAAAAAATAATGTCTTTTAAATGTTACCCATTTTCAGCTTCGCATATTTGTGCTCTTTCCAAAACATTATTCATGACAGATTGCAGAATCTCTAGATTGCGATTTAACTAATGTTTTCCTTCAATTCTTGCATGATTTGGGGTTTGTTAACATAGACTCTTTCTTTAAGATATTCCCACAAGAAAGAGTCGCGGCTAGTCAAGTCTGGCGAACGTGGTGGCCATTTGACATTGCCATCGCGAGAGATAATGTTGACGCCAAAGATCCATGGTTTCTCTCGCTCTATGCGCCTTTGCTTAATGCTACACTTATCTATAATCAATTTCCAAAATATTATCTGTAAAATACCTGAAATAAAAAACAAAAAAATCATCAATGTTAAAATGATAAAGATTTTCAACCCTTCAGTGACTTTTTGGACAGTTTGTACGTTGAAACTCATCACTGCACTATTTTTAAATTGTGGCATGTATCTCATTTAAGCGATCTAGTTATCAGTGGGAAGAGACGTTTCAGAGGTTTCAGAAAGAGAGAGAGAGAGAGAGAGAGAGGGGGGGATATCAGAAGGCAAAAGTGTTTTTCAAGAAGTTGAAGGTCAATCCTCAGTTCGGACGATGCGAAGAATATAATTGCGAATTACTTAAGACTTCTATCCGGCCATGGCTAAGGAACGAAAGCAGGCTATCCCCTTGGATTAAGGAAAAGGGTTCCGTTCGAAATTCTGTGCAGGTCCCCAAGTTCAACAGAAAGATTCCCGAGTTCGACAATATACACCTGAAGAAGATCGGAAGTTACATCGGCTGAAACGTTGTGCGAAACACACTCAATATGAGAGCAATAGTCAGAATAATGCCAATAATACATTTTATTGACCAGTTCTATTATGCTAGATTCTTTTTTAAAAAATTTTTCTTCCTTTGAAGATTGTAACGCTGGGTATGGGGCAGCCAAAACAGCTGACAACATTGCCCTGCTTTTTATTGAAACCAACCGAGAGCTCTTTTTAGTATCCTCATTGTTCCCTTAAGTGCAATTGTCTGGATCTCTTTTACACTTGGTTCACCAGGAATATTAGTTAGGTAGGACTTCACGTTCTTCTTCATAAGCCCTGTGGCACCTATGATAACTGGTATGATTGATATCTCCTTAAGATTCCAGTTTCTTTTCATATCATACCTGAGACCTTGATATTTGGTCTGTTCCTCTCTTTCAGCTTTGTTCAGACCTCCATCATTAGAGACACTCACTTCAATCAAGGTTGCACGCATACACGCATGCGCTCGCGTGTGTGCTTCCATGTGTGCTTGTCTGAACATTGCGTTCATTGTATAAAGTTTCTATTAGCTTGAAAAGAAAGTTCTTGTGGAATTTTTAATTTAGATTTCAAATGATGTATTTTCAAATAAGTTTTTTCTTATAATACATTTACTTTATATATTATTTTAAAGGGCGTTTTTCGCTCTATCTAATCGTTAAAATTACAATAATTTTAAAACAATTATATATTCTTTTCAGAACATAGGAAAAAGCAAAATCGCACAATTTTCTTAGTTGAATTTAAGCAAGGCTAAAAAGCGGCTGAAACAGCTCATGATATCAACGAAGCTTTTGGCCCAGAAACCGCTACTAAAGTCCAAACACAATAGTGGTTCAATAGCGTCGGCGACAAGAGTTTTGAAGATGATGAGCGTAGTGGTCAGCTGCTGACAACGATAAATTAAGAGCCTTAGTTTAAGCTAATCTACATAAAGAACTTGCTTCTGAATTAGACGTAACGTATACGACGATTTCTAACCACTTGAGAGAGATTGGGAAGACAAGTTAAAACTTGATGAATGGGTGCCTCACGAATTGAACGCCAACCAAAAGAAACGCCGTTTTGAAGTGTCATCTTCCCTTCTTTTACGCAACAAGAACGATCCGGTTCTTCAACCGGATTGTAACTTGCGATAAAAAGTGGATTCTTTACAACAACCGGCGACACTCAGCTCAGTGGTTAGACGCCGACGAAGCTCCACGACACTTCCCGAATTTAGAGTTGCACTAACAGAAAATCATGCTGAATGTTTGATGGTTTGCGACCGATTTCTTCTATTACAGTTTTTCGAATGCAGGCGAAACAATTATACCGTCAACAAACGGACGAAATGCATCAGAATTGAGTTACGAAACTCTGCCTCATTCGCCATACTCTACAGACCTCTCACCTACCGACTACCAATTTTTTAAGCATCGCGATAACTTTATGCGTGAGAAATGCTTCAAAAACCTAATCGATATCAAAAACATATTCAGAGACTTCATCGTTACCAGAACGCAAGATGATTACGTTATTGGTGTAAATACACTTGTTTTGCGTTGGCAAAAGTGTTTTCATTCTGATGGTAATGGTTAGGGTCAATAAATTTTTGTTTGAGCCGAGATATGCTCATCTGAATTTAAAAGTTAAAACCCACAAGAACTTTCTTGTCAACCTGATAAATGCATGGGTTTTCTCTTTTAACAGTAACTTGTTATAGAATATGCTCGAAATTTCTTACTTGTTTGCGGTAGTCTTATAATTTTGTGATTGTCTAGACCTGCCTTGACAGAGTTCAAAATAGACTTCTTAGATTAATGGATGGGTGCCCTTTTCTCTTCCCTGCAACCTCTTTCCCACAGAAGAGACGTTGCTAGCCTGTCTCTGCTTTATCGTAATTTTCATGGCAAATGCTCATCTGAACTTCAATCTCTGGTCCCCCTCGCCAGACTTTCACGAAAAACAAAACCACTATCAATAATTTCCCACACTCTTTATCTGTGCCTAAACCTAAATGTAGATTCCATGAACAAAGTTTCTTTCTTAGAACTGCGCTCCTGTGGAACTCTCTTCTGATTGGCTGCTTTCCAGCTGACTACGATCTGATTGTCTTCAAGTCCAACGTAAACAAGTTCTTAATAAACCACCCCCTAAGTAATCTAAGTTACAAAACTCCCACTACTTATGCTTACTACGCGATAATCATATTGACTAATGTATACCAATTAACCCTTATCCTCGAGTGGCCTCCAGGCTTTGATATGTGGTGATTCCTGTGACAAAAAAATGGCAAAAAAGCAAAAGTTATAATTAACAAAAGTAAATTCCACAAATCTAAGATGAAAATAAAAATCCATCGACTTATGTTTATCCAAATCTGCTAGGCGTCTGACTGTAATATTTATTTAATATGAAAAGAAATGAAGCTAAGAATTCCATTGTCGAATCCGCCATTCAGAAAATCAGGTTTACAAGCGTTTTATTGATGATTTCCATTCAACGTGAATGTTATTCAAGTGTCATCTTATTGAAATGTTTGCATTCGTTCGACTTTCAATCAAATCGGGTCTCAGCAAATGACTTCAACTTATAAAAACAGTCAGAGGCAAGTCAGACTATGTTACTGGAAATTGGTTCACTGAAAAAATATAATTCAATTGTACTTGTCATAATTGAGAAGTAACTAGTTGTAACGTATATTTCATGAACGTAAATTTTATTCAATCTAGGTCCCGCACCTCTCGGGCTGAGTGTCAAGAACAGATCTTTGACGAGTACTTTCTACCGAGTCTCCAAGCCGCCGAAGCTGCAAGGAGATTTATCCCCCCCCTACGAATAATAGGGGTAGATATTTGATTGCTGCCCATCACAGCAAAGTGTGACACAAGGTCGGAAGGTGGAGAATAAGCAACCTCCCCTAAAATAAGCGCATCTCTTGCCTCGACAACAATTGCCTGAGCATCCCCGTGGGCATTCCCCGGTCGGGACGCCTCAGGCGAGAAACAATAACATTTCCGCATCCGAAAGATGGGTGGCAATGCCTGGGAGGTTGGACCTTGTGGGAAATACCCATGTGGCGTACCTCAGTTTGACAGGTACTGGGCTGGTTCCCGGCCTCGCACCTGTCGGGCTGAGTGTCAAGAACAGATCCTTGACGAGTACTTTCTATCCAGTCTCCAAGCCGCCGAAATAGCAAGGGGACTTATCCCTACCACGAATAATGGGGATAGATATTTGTTTGCTGTCCACAACACCAAAGTGTGACACAAGATCAAAAAGTGGAAATGAGGAAAGCTCCCCTAAAGGAGGGGCACTCTTGCTATTACAAATATTACCTGGGCATCCTGTCGGCATTCCCCGATCGGGCGCCTCAGGCAATAAACAATAAACTTGCCCCACCCGAAAGCCGGATGGTAAGGCTTGGGAAGGTGAACATCCTGAGTGATACCCAGACGGTGTACCTCAGTCCGACAAGTACTGGGCCAGTTCCCGGCCCCCACCCCTTGGGCTGAGTATCAAGAACGAATCTCTGACTAGTACTCTACCCAGTTTTCAAGCCACCGAATCAGCAAGGAAACTCATCCCCACCAGGAATAATGGGGTTATGATCCCGCACAGTCGGAAGATTCTATTTATAAACGCTGCTGCTATGAACTGACGAATCAGATTAATTCACGTTCTGCTATCAACCAATCAGAAACAAGAATTGCTCCATAAAAATGAAACCTTTCTAGCAACCTGGCATTTGTTTACTTCGTGTCAACACGGGAAGAATCTATTGCTCTTTGGCTGCAAAATTATAAAGTCTGGAACCTGTACAGAACAGCTGTCTACTGAGAACTCGTCATCTCCAGGACTTGTATAAAACAACGAACCATCGGAAACTGTTCTGAAACTAAACATGGCTTACAACTCAGAGTGTTTAATTAAAAAAATTAAGAAGGTCAAGGAATATAACAAAAGGCCGTAGAACGGCCGAGACTTGTGAATATGACAAACCGAAGATAACAAACCGAAGATAACAAACCGAAGATAACAAACCCAAGATAACAAACCGAAGATAACAAACCCAAGATAACAAACCGAAGAGGAAGCCTGTAAATAAAAAAAAATACTTCAATTAGTTAAATCTTGGCCCAAAACCTTTTAATTGTAGTCTTAAATACAGGTATTCAGATAGAATTTAAAATATACGAAATTCCAACTGAAACGTAGATTACACTGCTGCTAATAATCACTTGGACTATTGACTGTAAATGCAGTCAAATTTCTTATGAAAACGACCAACCGTTAAAACTTAATACATTTTGCGTGATTTTCTCCTGAGATAATTTCACGTTTCCTATTAAATTTATTTGCCTATTATTTCAACCCTGACATTTCCATTTGACCTGTTGACCTTTTATATGGAGACGTCTACTAAGTTTATATTTGATTTTACCCCAGAGACATTAAAGCAAACCAAACATGAAATATAGAAAAACAAAACTTTTCGCCAAAAAATGATTTAATATTTCGAGGATCATATTCCAGTGTTCTTAGACGTAATACCTGAGCACATACGCTTGTGGGCATGTGGCTCTACATGTGTATACCTATATGTGTGTATATATGGTATGTATATATGGTCGTATGTATGTGTGCGTTTGCAAACATTATGTGTGTTCTTTTGATTGAAAAAAATCTCTAAATAGAAAATATAGATTTCACTTAAATTTTGCTGATCCATCATTTTCCGCCTCTTCCCTCTCTCTATCGCTCTCTTACCCTCTCCCATTTTCCCTCACTAGGCACATACATGCAGAAGAAGATTATATATGCATGGAGAGAGAGAGAGAGAGAGAGAGAGAGAGAGAGAGAGAGAGAGGAAGAAAGAAAGAAAGGATTATATCTATATCTATCTATCTATCTATCTATCTATCTCTATATATATTTTAAGCCCCCCCCCCCTCTTTGGGTGGTCGTAAGTAATCCCACCTGCTACTTAATTGGCTGAAAAATGCGACGCCCGCTCTTTGTTTATAAATAAAATGGTTAGAGCACTGTAAAAGTGGTGGACAGATCTGTTTAAATAGACATTTGGCGAGATTATTTACCGGCGCCGATCTCGCGGGTCGATCGGTAGAACTGCTGACTGTAAACGTGATGGTTCTAGGTTCAATCCTCGGCTTGGGAGAGGTGCTAGTCTAGCGGCACTGATGAGTTGTGATACAACGAAAGAGGACTGTATGTCGATGACTATATATATATATATATACTCGCAGGTCGCCCGCCCGGTCATAAAATACGATTAAATATATTGATTAATCCAGATTTTGTATTTATTATTATACTCGTAGTTCAGCCTGCTTTGCCTGGGTCCTATGTACTGTACATGACCTTAGTGTGCATGTATATATTTTACAAATTTTGCCTCATGTCGAGGTAACCTACATCTAAAATTTCAATTCTTTAGACCCAAAATTGGCAGAGTGGTTAGGTAGTCTGCAAAGGTCAATTCCTTCAACTTTGACTTTTTGGCAGCCAAATTTTCGCCCATGAAATGATTAAAACGTTTGCTGCATGTTTAAATACGCTTTACGTAAAATTTCAAATGTTAAAACGCAGAATTAGCTGAATAGTTTGCTAGAGAACACAACGGTCAAATCTTTGGAACTTTGACCCCTTCGCAGCACAATTGTCAGCCAAAAACCGATTAAAAAGCTTGCCCTATGTCTGCGTACACTTTATGTAAAATTTCAAATGTTTAGACTAAAAATTCGTTGAGAGGTCTCAATTTAAAAAAAAAAAAAATTAACCCCCAATTTTGACCCCTTGGTCTCAAATCAAATTAAAACGTTTAATCCATGTCCAAGTAACTTAGATTTAAAATTTCAAGTGTTTAGACGTAAAATTGTCGGAGGAGTTTCGTAGAATTTTCAAAGATCAAATCGTTGAACTTGGACCCCTTGAGAGCCAAATCACTTGCCGAAAACGGATTAAAAAGATTTTCCCAAGTCTCAATAACCCTTATCTGTAGACTGAAAATTGACAGAGTAGTTTGGTAGGGAAAATGTACACACGCAGACAGACAGACAGACAGACAGACAGACAATTTTACTTTCATAGATATACTAGCAGTTCAGCTTGGCTTTGCTCGGACCCTATGTACTGTTCATAACTTTATGTGCGTATATATATGTGTGTGCGTGTGTTTATATATGCACACGTGCGTGCGCGCACACACACACACACACACACACACACACACACACACACACATATATATATATATATATATATATATATATTTAAATAAATGTTTAGAGGTACAGAATTTAAATACAGTTTTAAATATAATGGGCGGAAGTCTCTCGAGAGCTCTTTCAGCTATCATCTCATCAGGAGAAAATCGATAGCGTAAAATAATAATACTATGTCGAAAGTAAAGAGTTCTGATGGGGAACTATTGAATGTGCCAAAAATTACGAGGACACTAAAATAAAGTTTATTAACGTGTATAAAAACGATTAAAATATTGACACAACGAGGGGAGAAAAATGGGAGAAAAGATTCAAAGTTCCCCAAAGAGAAACAATGTGTTAGATGTTTCTTTCTGCCAGCACAAAGAAGGTTTCCGCACCGCAATAGAGACAGACTCCAAAATCTTTAAATGGTTTCTGGAGTCCGCTCTATGTAGCACCTCGAACTATTCTATTTTATTTCTATCGGCACAGCACGGGTTGTCAACCAAATGCTGGCCAATAGCAGAGTCCAAGGCTTTGTCCAGTGAGTGGTATATACGTTCAGAGATTACAGTTAGGATGTCTGTTGTGGAACGGGCTTGTCTAAATCCATATTGTTGGTCAGTCAGAAGTTTAGCATCTGTAAGGTGATGGACTAGAGCATGGTTAATTAAGGTCTCAAATATTTTGGCAAAAAGTGGGAGGAGGCTAATGGGGCGATAATTTAATGAGCCCGTTCTTTCGCCAGAATTCTTGAATACTGGTACCACAGAAGCAGTTTTCCAACAGCCCGGAAAGCAAGCTTCATTAAGACATTTGTTGTAGAGTTTGGAGAGAACTGGATCTACTTCAGCTGAGCATTCTTTTAATAGCACAGCTGGGATGAGATCGGGTCCATATGCTTTTGAAGTGTCAAGGTTTTTTATGATAGCATGCACCTGAGCAGGAGTGATTTTCAGATCGTCTAGCGTGGCATCTGTCCGCATAGGAAAGCCAGGAAGAGGATGGTTGAGAGGGTCCAGTGTGGAGTTTGAGGCAAACCGACTGGCAAGCATGTTAGCCTTCTTGGTTGCTGAGCAAACAACCTTGTGATTGTTGGCAAGTGGGGGAATTGTTGATTGCCCATTATTTACTACACTGTTGTAGATTTTTCAGAAGTCACGAGTTCCTAATTTTTGTGCTTCGATGCGTTTTTTAGTGGTTTCAGTAAATTCTCTTTTAACTGTCGCTATTTTTTTCTTAACGTTACTTCTAGCTTCTATAGACTTCTGTCTGTTTGAACTGTACTTACGTCAGTTAAATCTGCGGTATGCATGCTGCCTTTGAGCAATAGCAGTTGCGCAAGTCGAAGTAAACCACTGAGGAGAATGGGGCTTGCTATAAAATTTCCGCATGGGAACATGTGCTTCAATTGCAGTTTTGAACCATTCAGTGCTCTCGTTTGCGCACTATTCAGTAGGAAGAGAAAAAATATTTTCCCATGGGGCATCTCTGATAAGATCTCCGATGGCTTCCCAGTCAGCCTTTTTATAATATCTCGTTGTTTTGAGCACTGGCTCCTCAGTTTTGGCTTTGGAGCTTAGGGAGATTTCAACCATTATCACTGCATGATCAGCGTTCACAAGTGGGCTCTCGGCATTCGTTATACAATCATCGGAAACTGTGGTCAAAAACAGATCTAGAAGTGATGCGTGTTGTTCTTGCTGGTCAGGGAAACGGGTTGGGAACGTAACCATTTGTGATAGGGAGTAAAATATAGAAAAGCTATGTGTTGTGCTGCCCGCTGCATCTGTGTGAGTAGAGAATCCAAGCCAGTTTTTGTGATGGACATTAAAGTTACCAAATACACGTACTTGGGCGCTAGTGTCGAGGGAGAGTGCTGTGTCTATGCTGTCAGAGACTTTGTTTATTATGTTCAGTCCTGGGTCGAGGGAGAGCGGCAGAGAAAATAAAAGTAGCTAATATTGTGTTTCATGTTAAGTCGAAAGCACATAAAGGCTTGATCGTCCGATTCTAGGTTTGTTTCTCTAGTCAAGGGAAGGGTATTACGAATGTAAACTCCAAGTCCGTGCATATGCCTGTCAGAGTCCTTACGGCAGAGTGGGAGATATCCAGGCAAGTTAAAGTAGTTAGAGGGGATGGAGAAGTGTAGGTTAGTCTCACTTAGTGCTAAGATATCCGGGGTATTTGTTAGGAGAAATGCTTCAACATCAGCTAAATTAGTTCTAAGTCCACGGATGTTCGTGAATGCAAGCCTCAAGGGAGGAGGCAAGTTGGATTTGTTTGACCCTAAGCCTGGTTTAAGCTTATGTACATTTTCCTTCTCAATAACTCTGTCAATTTTAATCTACAGACTCGAAATTTGATATACAGCGTACTGAGATTTGGGAAAATCTTCGTGATCCGTTTTCCGACAAAAATTTGGCTGTTAAGGGGTCAAAGTTCAACGATTTGACCTTTGAGAACTCTACCAAACTCCTCCGGCAATTTAAGGTCTAAACACTTGTAATTTTGGATATAGGTTCCTTGGACATGGATCTAACTTAATAACTTGATTTGAGCCCAAAACAATAAATGTTAATAGGGGTCAAGTTAAAAAAAATCTTTACCTCTGCGGTCTCTACCAAATTACTCAGACAATTTCTGGTCTAAACATTTGAAATTTTACATAAAGGGTATTCAGAGATAGGGCAAGCTTTTTAATCGGTTTGGGTCGAAAATTTTTTAGTTACCAATATATAAATGCATATATGTATGTATGTTTGCATGTCTGTCTAAAACTTTTGACAAAGTATTGTTTTGAACTTCGACCTTTCAGACGACAAATATCGAAAAATTTGTTAAAAACATTTATATCTACACCTTAAAATGGGCACTTATCTACAGGGAAAGTCACTTTTTTTCGGCGATATTTTCGGAAGTCATCCTATCCTTTCGATTGTCTAGCCTTAATTTAAACCTACGTCACTTCCGGTTTACCGGTGGTCATAACAACAAAGACGTCAGGTTTTTTTCCAGTCCCTTTCCTCCTGTGCGGTACGGTTTCGAGCCTGCCTTTCTACTACCACTTTTTTTTTGCTCAACACACACCTCCAAACACCCGGGCAACGCCGGGCTGAAATGGTACTATATATATATATATATATATATATATATATATATATATATATATATATATATATATATATATATATATATATTCGTTTATTCAATTAACTCAGTAATCGATGCAAATGCGATTTAAAATTTGAACTTTATTCACCTACGGATCGAGCCTCTCACAGGGATGGGAGAACAAATGTAAAAAAAAAAAAAATCAAACATATATTAATATAGAAAAATCCTGAAAAGGACACTTCAGATTGAAGCAAAAAATTACAGAAAATTTTCTATCTGAAAAGGTTCTCTTCCTTTGACCAAAGACCAACGAGAGAATAGAGCGCTGTAGTACAACTCAAACTTACTTTCTACCAAAATGTGACATCTTGTCCGACTTGTAAATAATACTGTAAAATTTCAAGACAGATCCATCTTCTTCGCACGGTTATTAAACAGAAAAGCTTGTGTGATACGAAACTTACTGATATTTGATCGTTGAGAGAAAACGTTAAAAAACAATCATCGTTGTTGTTAAATGAAAATTTAATACCAAAATTCATAAAGTTTCTCTTGCATAAAACGCTGTTTAGTTTCCCACGGCAAACTTTTGATAACAACTAACGAATAAAAAATATAATTTTCTATTCCTGTTAAATTACTTGTAGAGTTGCTGCGCGCAGCGTAAAATCTATTCATTCTAGAAGAATTTGTGGAAGCAAAACACGAACTTTATATCAAGCAAAGGAAAATATAATACACATGTAAAGATAATGAATTGCTAGAGCGGAAAATGAAACACATTTTTTATGTTTAACAACAGTTCGCACAATTCGTTTCCAACAAACACGTTGGTGTACATGTTGTTTTCGCCTGTGAGCGACCAAGAGAGCAAGAGAAAAATCAACAACACAATGTATTTTATACACATGTTACTCAGCTGCTGGTCTTATTTCTTCGATTGTCGCTTTTTCATCCGTGGCTCGTGACCCATCGTGGTTGTGATTTTCTGTTTAACTCAATACAAGTCTACTATACATAGAAACACAATGGAGACTTGCGGACGTTTAAAAGGTTTCATAGGAGAGAAAAAAGTTTGTTCCGAGGGGGAGAGACTACAAAAGCTAAGATTAATTCCTTCTTACTTGATTTTTTACTTGGGGATTGAGAGACGCAGACGACAGACATCGGGGTAAATTTGTCTTGATTCTCAGTACATTTTCAGACGTATGTCGCCTTTCTCGCTTCCCGATTCTGACTGACTAGAAACTCTATTCTATTCACTGAACGCGTGACACCATTTCTATATAATATCCGATACCTGCGTTTCTAGCGCATTTTGTCTAGGAAGGTAACCCCTGCCCCTTACTTTAATCACGCCAACTGCACTGGATCTATTTCCGTTTGCCGGCAGGTTTCCCTGGCATGTACGCTATGTAACTCTCGCCGAAATTAATACTAGTTAACATAATCTCTACTTACTGGCGTAGGGCCCCAATATATAAAAAAGTATTTGACTCTTCAGTGTTAAAATTAGGTGCTGCTACGTATTACATCCGAGCAGTTAACTTATGGCAACCGGAGTTTTCCCGGAAAAATCCGTTCTGTTACTTTTTTACTCATTTCATGTTTAATGTTTGTGCAAAATTTCAAAAAAAATTCCAAAGCGTAGCTATTGAGAAAAGTACAGACATATGAACGGACAAGGGTAAATTTACAGGTCCACCCTCCTTTTGTCGGGTGACAAAAAAAAAAAAAAAAAAAAACAGATTTTGGTAAGAAGCTATAAGAATTGGAAAACGTACTAAAACAAAGTACCTGAATAGCGGATTAATAATGACCACTGTATTAAAAAATCAAACGAACTGGAAAAAGGAAAACGGGAATGAATGAATTAATTATGAAGAACACACACACTAATTGTAATTATAGAAAAAGACTAAGACTAGCAACATCACATCTTTGGAGAAAGAAGATGCAGAGACGAAAAAAGGATGGACAAACTAAATTTCAAAACGTTATCAAGAATCCTGAAACACGACAGAAATTCACTGACCCAAACATGATAATAGTAACTTGGCCTTCGGGACAAGATAAAAGTGTAGTATCTGTCCGGCAGATGCTGCACTTAAGATAATTTGTACCAGTCAATGGAGGGGAAACCCTCTATACTGGGACAATTATTATTTTTGGTAACCAGAGTGCCCCCTTTTTGCCTACTTTTAGGGGAGCTGGTTTTTACCTCACATTAAAAACGGCCTTGTGCCTAATTTGCTCAGTGGGGGAGCAAATAAATACCATCTGTCCGGCAGATACTGCAAGCAAAGACCATATGTGGGGGAAACTCCACATATAAGATCTTGGTCAATGTAGGGCAACCCTTGATACCAATTGTCACTATCCAGCTCCCCTACTCCATGGGGAGTTGGCCCCCATTCCCCCTTCACTCCTCACTTTAAAAATCGGCCTTGTGCTTAATTTGCTCAGTGGGGGAGCAAATAAATACATCAAAGTGTAGTATCTGTTCTTCAGATGCTGCACTTCAATTTCTTGTTCTCTGTCAGTGGAGAAATCCTTCACGACTGAGACAATTTTTATTTTTGTTCCTTTTCTCCACATTAAAAAACGACCCTGGTGTCTAACTCTGCCCCGTGGGGAGGCATTGTAAATAGTAATCCAAAGTGTGATAGCATATTTGTAAAGATGGAGTGTGAGAAAGTGTTTGGAATGATAAAGAAAACCTACTTTACGAAAGCAGAGAAAGGAAGACTGCTGTTACCATTCCAACAATTTATAAGATATAATCACATGAAATAAACACACATCAATTTATCACACTCAACATGGCTGTTGTTTGTTCCCTCCTATGTACGCACAGATCATCAATCCGTGTACAATGAATTGGCATATTAAGAACTCAAAAGTCTGTGTTCAAAAAACTTTTCTTACGTCCAAACATTTCTGTGTAAATATTGGTCACTATGTCACGTTTAAGTTTTAAAATATTTCATTCGCGCGTTCAAGCTTAAGTTTGAAATACCAATTCCATCCCTAACCGTTTTGTTTCTTTCATATTATTTGGATTATTAAAACTATTGTTCTAATTTTGACTGCTACTTTCACAACGTTTCGGCCGATGTAACTTCCGATCTTCTTCAGGTGTGTCTTGTCGACCTCGGGGATCTTTCTGCCGAACCCGAGAATCTTTGTGTTGAACTCAGAAAATCTGCACAGAATTTTGAACGAAATTCTTTATTTAAGCCACAGGTATAGCACTATTTTGTTCCGACAGTCATGACTGGGTAGAAATCCTTAGCAATTTGCAATTGTATTTTTAATCTCGCCCGCATCAATGAACCTTAA
Organism: Euprymna scolopes; assembly: GCF_053919585.1. Taxonomy (NCBI): domain Eukaryota; kingdom Metazoa; phylum Mollusca; class Cephalopoda; order Sepiida; family Sepiolidae; genus Euprymna; species Euprymna scolopes. The sequence goes on along the minus strand of NC_136500.1, from coordinate 146,224,137 downwards.
ACCTTCAAAAAGTATAACTTACAACTTAATGTACCAAGTATTTTATCCACGACGCCACGTATCCTTACGAAGATTTCCTAGATATAATCATTGCGTATCCAATGGTGAGGCATCGATCTGGGAGCTTTAAGAGTTTTCGAGTTACTCTTTTAGATGTCGTAAACCCCAGATCTACTCTGATTTGAAAGAAGTGACACACATAAGTATTGGATACTTTTATATATTATTTAATTAGAATTCATTATTGAGATGAGTATTATTTATTAATTTTATTTATTGCGGACTATTATCCTCATCTTTTTATTAGTTGTTGTTTCACGACGTTTCGGCCAACTATTCCTCTGGCCTTCGTCAGGTGGTAACCACGCCGGGATAGGAACTTCGAATCACTTAACTGCATCCTCAGCGATTGTTGTCGTCTCACCACTTTTTGGCGGGGTAAGTCTCTGACCGGCTTTGGGTAGGACTGAAATCTCTATCTTCACTTGGAATCGTTGAGATTCAACGTCTCTATTCACTGCGCCACGGGTCCCGAAGGCGATCATGGTTGGGTGTTTTGATCTTAGAAATCCACGTTTATTTATTATCTGATATTCAACGATCGAGTCCGCACCGAATTGTATATGTATATTATTTTAATTGGAATTCATTATTGAGATGAGTATTATTTATATTAATTTATTTATTGCGGACTATTATTCTCATCTTTTCTTAGTTGTTTCGCGACGTTTCGACCAACTATTCCTCTGGCCTTCGTCAGGTGGTAACCGCGACGGGATAGAAACTCCGAATATCTTAACTGCATCCTCAGCAATTACTGCCTTCCATAGTTGTTGTCATTTCACCACTTTTTGGCGAGGTAAGTTTCTGGCCGGCTTTGGGTAGGACTGAAACCGCTATCTTCAGACAATGCTCACCTGGAACTGTGGAGATTCAACATCTCTATCCACTGCGCCACGAGCCCCGAATTAAATAATATATATATACCATTCGGATGCGACCATGGAAGATGAGGATAATAGTCCGCAATAAATAAATTAATGTTATTTTCTGTTATAGCTTTAGTTTATGCCCACCATTTTGCGTGATATTTGCGTAGTAATATCATGAACAGATTTTTTGTTGTATAAAAAAGGAAAAGAAAAAACTCATCGATTTTTTTATCATCAACGTTCAAAATTATCTTCTAAAAAAGTATTGCATAAATCCATTTAATATTGCTTCGCACAGCTTCTGTTTTGTTCGACTGCTTCCTATAATTTTCTATAGTTAATCCACTGTTACTTTATCCGATTTTCCTTTCACAATTCTTCTAATTGCTTGATATTTTGCGGATTCTGATTACGAATTTTAACCTTCAAAAGTATACTATGAATTTTGACTCAATCCCTTGAAAGGAAACAAAGTCCGTTTCAACATGATTAAAATCTGAAAATTGGAAGAGAAGCTGTAAATTCCTTATTATATGTTTACATATTATAATATAATGTCACATAATGTATATATATATATATATATATATATATATATTATGTGACATATTATAATATGTAAACATATTCTAATATAATGTCACATAATATATATATATATTATGTGACATTATATTATAATATGTTTACATATTATAATATAATGTTACATAATATATATACATATACATACATACATACATACATACATATATATATATATATATATATATATATATGATGAGAAATATGGAAATAGTATTCCGACAAAATAGAGAAATAAAAAGGAACAAACCGTATTATGTGTTCATCAACATATCGTCTATATTTCATCCAGAGGACGTCTCAAAATAAAGACAAAACGTTGATGAACACATAATACGGTTTGTTCCTTTTTATTTCTCTCTCTCTATCTCTCTCTCTCTATCTCTCTCTCTCTCTCTATATATATATATATATATATATATATATATATATTTCGACGTCTGAGCTCCGCCATAACAAGTTAGTTGCTTGGAAATACACACAGATGATATGTTCATAGTGGTAAGGGCTTTGTGCAGAACCAAACACACTTTTTGGTACAACTGTTAATCTTTGTCGGTGCAATGTCTGACACAAGTCAGAGCAGACCGTAGACCTCAGGTTTTACATCAGAGCTTTTCCTTTTCCTAAATTCATGTGTTAGTGAAGACTGGAGGTGCATCTCTCCCAGTGAATTAAGCTCGCCTCCAGACATCAACCTGGAAATTTCTACGCCTCGGTGGGGGACATAGAACGGCTAGCCTTCCCAAATGGTCACTCATCTGGTACTGACTAGGCGCATTGTTGCTTAACTTCGGTGATCTAGTGAGAACCGGTGTGTCAACGTGATTGTGCCGTATCACGTATATATATAAAGCGTATACATACGTACGAGTTTTTATGTGCACACATCAGGTGTTTTCTGAATAAATATTAGAAATAAGTGCAGTTCGTTGAGGCATAGGATAATGAAGGGAATGACCCTTACATCGTTTACATAAAGAAGTTATTTTTATTTTCATTACGTTATATCATTCAAACACTACCGTTAAGTGTCAGTTTTAGTCATTTAGAACTGCTTTAAAGCTTCACTGCTCACTCATTTTTCGACAAAATTTCAAACAATTATTACAGTTTATAGATCCCCTTATCGATAGAAGACAACGTTTAGGTTGGTTTTATTTTACAGCATATCAACCCTTTTCAGGTTATTTAATGCCGAATCCAAAGATTTTCAAGAAAACATTTTTAATAGAATATATTTGTTGTTTTCAAGTCGGTTTCTATTTAACCCATAGTTGGGACCCTAACAGTTGCTACCACTCCGGGTCAGAGTGGACCTGGGAGCAATGGCAATTAAAAGGTTGCTCCACACTCCCCAAAGCCCGCAAGCTGGGGCCTCACCACTAGATATAGTTTAAGGTCATATCCAGGACCAGAACAATTAGGAATATTTGGATTCTGTTTCTTTTCTCCGGCTAAAACGCAGAAATCAAAGACAAAAACACCAACTACGTGCAAGTAGGATTTACTTCAATTTTTAGGGCTATGACAAGAGAATATTCTTTTCAGTATTTTGACTCTCGAGTATATATCAGTTAATATCTTATATGTTTTTAGATAGAATGATGTGGTTCTCGAATGATTAACTGTGTCTAACTGTGTCGGATATATACTCGAGAGTCAAAACAATGATAAAAATATTCTCTTACCACATCCCTAACAATCATCTGCTTATCAATTGTACATTTTCTGTATCTTAAGAAGCTCAAGTATAGAGATGAACACAGGCTAATAATTTAGAAAGTAAGGGCAGATAATCCAATAATTGAAAACTCCGCTAATAATAACTAATGAATTGTCATAGAAGCATAAAGCAGGTAATATGAGTAAAGCATGATAGACCTCAACAAGTACAAAAAGGACCCGTGGCGCAGTGGTTTGAGTACTCGAAAGAAATTCAGTTGTAAAATTGACTTTCTTCTGAAGCTTGAAGGTTCAATCCATAGTGTGGGCGACCGAAAATACAGTTCTGAATTATTTACTTACTAGCCATGGCTGACTGAACGAGAGCATTCCACTCACCCCCATGAATTAAATAATGTGTTCTGTTCGAAATTCCATGCAGATTCACGATTTTGACAGAAGGATTCCCGAGTTCGATAAGATACACCCGAAGAAGGTCGGAGATTACATCGACCGAATCGTTGTGAAAATGACATTCAAGATGAGAAAAGTAGTCCGAAAAATCCAAAATAATACAAATAACTAATCCTTATCTAAAAAATTCAGGAACGAAATGCAAAAAGGAATGATTCCAGATTGTCTCATTAGATACAGCATCTAGTGGATGTAGTTCGTTGTCGCTAGTTTAGTGAAAATCAATTGGTCTAAACAAATAATTTTCAAGATTTTGATAAGTCTGTCCGATTCGCTTTTCAGTCGGTTTCTTACTAGAACAAGTGAAGCATGCATGGTCCCCCGTGATTGCACAGTGAACGAGGCATAAAAAATGACTGCTCAGCATTTGCCCCCCTCCCATTTAGCCTCAAAAGTCCCCAGGGGACGTCAAATCCTGCTGAAAATGAACAAACGGTGCAGTTTTAGGCCTTAACTTTTGTAAATTTGAGTTCTGCACCATGCAAAAAAAGAAATGACTAAGTCCATCATTCCCCCCTCTTTTGCCCCCAAAGTCCCCAAGACCTTAACATATTTAAATTTTGGACAAATATGGTAAAATAGTCCCCAAAATGGAGTGTTTTTATTAGCCCTAAAAGAGTCCCTGTTGCACACCCAAGAGTTATTGCGAAGTATAGACAAACAAAATTATATAGAAATCAGTTAGTTACAACTTTTCAGAAAGTTTTATAAAATCCAAGACATCATTTCTTTTTTAATAAGCACAAAAGTGTCAATTTTAGCCCGAAAGGCACCCCTAGGGAGGGGGGGGGAGCAACCGGAGTTTTCCCAGAAAATCCGTTCTGTTACTTTTTTACTCATATCATGTTTAATGTTTGTGCAAAATTTCTAAAATTTCTGAAAGGTAGTTATTGAGAAAAGTGTGGACAGACGGACGGACGAACGGACAAGGGTGAATTTACAGGTCCACCCTCCTTTTTTTACGGGGGACCAAACATCTTTTCCTATAAGACCACTCTTACCATTATTAACGCTTTTCTTACTTTCCTTTTCAGATCAACCGTTTTGTCACATCTCACTTTATGACCAGACAATCCATCGACACGCCTGCCCTTTGATGCATCTTAAGCCTACAAAACAGAAAATAATTAAATGAGAAATTTGAAAACTTTGAAGTGTCGAATATAATGATAAAAATCATTTTTTATTTACTTTTTTTGTTGTAAGTCTAATATTTCGCTAATAAATAACCTCTTCAAGGTAGGAAGGTCCGTGATTTTTTTTCTTTATCCTTTTCTTCGGAATTGGAGAGAAAGGAAATGTAAGTGCTGTTCCGGTGGGTCCAAGTGTGAGTTGTGTTCAAGTTTCGAGCGGGAATTTAAAGGAAACTATGATAACAGACTTTTTGAAGACAGTTAGTTTAAATAAAATTTAAATGAGAAATTTGAAAACTGGGAAGTCTCGGATATAATGATAAAATCATTTTTTCTATTTCCCTTTTTGTGTTCTAAGTCCAATATTTCGCTAATAAATAGACTCGCCAGGGTAGGAAGGTCCGTGATTTTTTTCTTTATCCTTTTCCTCGAAATAGAAGAGAAAAAAAATGTAAGTGCTTTTCCGGTAGGAAGGTCCGGTCTGTAATTTTCTTTTTTCTTCCTCTTTTCCCCATTTTCCTGTTATAGTAGAGGCAATAATGTTTTTATTATATCCAACACTTTAAATTTTATTTAAAAACAAATGTTCGACCATCTTTTACTTTAGAAAATAATTATTTCACACTAGCTGTGATACCCAATATGCAAATACAATAGTACGAAACTAAAAAACAAAAATAAAAGAAAAATAAAGACGCTGCTACAATAGCAAAAACGAATTTCTTTAATTGAATTCTGACATTAATTTGTTTTATGCATATGTAACTTTGTTTTTACAAGGGTAACTCCAAACAAAGCATATTGTCTGTAACATTAATCTTTTTTAATTATTGGGAAAAGCGAACCATCTTTGGTAATAAGATCTGAGAAGGTGTGGCTATTTTTTAGCGCTAAACAATAAATAATACATAAACGAATATATTTTTTTAAATACTAATGTTTCATAAATAGCAAGATTAAATAAAAACTACAAGATTCGTCAAAATGTAATAGGAATTGTGAGATGCGTGAGATATGGGAGCAAGAGATAGGCATATTGAGTTATCACTCCACACGATCTCTTAGGAAAATATAACTGAAACCTTACTTTTCGGAAACGATTGTATTCTTTTCATAAGTCCTTTTTTTTCAAGTTGTTAGATATCGAACAATGTACTAATGAGTAGCCGCTTAACAAAGCCAATCAAGATTAAGGATTAATGAGTAGGGTCATTATTAGATCATTTAAGAATGTGGCTCAACAAGAATTTGTTTATATTTGACTTGAAAACGACATATCTAGAGTTAGCTAGGAAGCAGACCCGTGATATTGCGTTGTGTTTCACTAACGGGTAGTTCTTGGAAAGAAACTATGGTCATGGAAGTTTCGTTTAGTTTTACTTTAGAGAAAGAGAAAGACAGAGAGAGAGAGAGAGAGAGAGAGAGAGAGAGAGAGAGAGGAGGGGGAATTATTTACAATGGTTGTAGATAGATAAGTGTTTGTTGTAAATGTATCATAAGAAGAATCATAGATTGGAAATCAGTCGAGCATTTGCGATGAAAATAACGATTGAATAGAGAAAGACTACTGTGAGAAAAAGGCTGCACGGAAGAGAAGAGGACACCCTCCACAAGATTTGCCAAAGCAGAAACGAGTGCTCTGAGCAGCATCTCCACAGACGTAGCAACTTATGACGTATTTGGTTTTTATACAAGCAGAGAATTGCACCAATCTTGAGATACTTTCTGTATGGGTAGAAGGATCCAATTATTTTTTTCCAGCGAACTTCGCAACAAATTTGGTGCCTTCCATTTCGGTGGAATGTCAGTGCTAGAAGCGTCTCAAAGCAGTGGGCTTCCTCAAGGAGTAAGTGATCCATTTCTATTAGTTTCAATTAGTTAGGATCGACGCTTTTGTGGTGAAAAGATTGTATTTAGATGTATTAACCAACCCATTTTTTTATTGCACTGGAAGCGAACGAAACAGATCTTAATCATTAATGCCCTTCGAAGTGTTGCTATAGATGTTTATATCGTTTGCATAAATCTCAGCAAATGACCTTAGAATATGATTTGGAAGATCATTGATAAAGATCAAAGAATCATCCTTAAGGCACCCCCGTATTCATAGGACATGTTTCAGACTTCTACCCATCAACGACTACTTTTATAAAGTTAACAGAGAGAAAGAATTTTGTGAATGAAAACAACAACAACAAAATTCTTGATATGAAATAGCTAGCACATGAAGTGAAAACAGAACGTCGGACAAGCACTACTGAAGACAATTGTACTGAAAGAATCCACTCATTGACTTTGTATTCAACGTGTAACATTTTAGTCTAAGTTCAAGAAAATCATTAATAAGACTAATTTTGTTGATGTGGCGGCCGTAAATATGGCTATAACTAGGCACCGCAGGACACATCCCCCATAGAAAAATATCACAAAGTGAATTAGACGCAAGGGAGCGGCTATTTTGGAGAAAAAAACGTGTAGTTTTATAACGTAGTCAAAGATGTTACAGGAGCTGGTCGCGACCAAGTATGAAGGAATCATTGATCACGAGCACCTATTATGATTTGACAGGTCTTGACTCATGACAATCACAGAGTCTTATATGTGTTGCCCAATAGATCGCTCGTTATTGCGGCGCCCCCGCTGTCCAAGGGATTGCTCGTTCACGTTGCGTTCTTGCGGCGCCTCCGCTCTCCAAAGGATCGCGTAGAAGAAACTTCGTCAAACGAATATTTAAAAATGAAAGAATAGTCAACAGGTCTATCTGTTCCAAGATATATGCGCTATATAGATAATTAACGATGAATTTGAAATGATTTTTACAAAATTTTTCTGTTCACAAAAAAAAAACAAGGAAACAAACAAACAAAAAAAAAAACAAAAACAAACAAACCAAAAACAAAAAAAACAAAAAATAAAAACGAAAAACAAAACAAAGAACAAGACAAAAATAAAAAAGCTCCCAAAATTATTTATGTCTGTATTTCTTATTTATTTCTTACGATTTTCTTAATGTATATAAAAATAAAAACGGGAAAGTTATAGACCATTGACATAAGATAAGCACTTTGTGTCCAATTCGTGACGCTATTTGTTTTGCTTTACCTACAAAGCCTTCGGTCTGCCACACTATACTGGGATGACTATATAACAATTTTTATTTAGAGTAAATACTTTGCGACACCAGTCCCATTTCTTTTCAGACAAATATCGTATATTTTATATAACAAACATGACATTCAAATCTATCGTTAAAGGTTTGAATAAATGACTTTGTTCATTGATTAAGATAATGCTATTAATTATATTAATTTAAAAAATACATAATTATTGTTCCTAGCGTAATCTAATTCACAGAAATCACTATGTCTGTCTGTCTGTCTGTCTGTCTGTCTGTCTCCATTTTTAAAACGTGCATCTCCCCCGAGACGCAAGGTTGCAGAGCAAAGCGAGTAGGGTAAAATAATGGCATTATTTTGTGGACCGTTCTTTTATGGGTTTTTAGCCGGTAAAAATAGCTGACAAGGACTCAAAATTGAAACAAATTGAAAGTTAGCAGGTGAAAGTCTACTTGGAGCGCTTTTGTATGCATGCGCAAATATACATTTATACGTTTAAGTCTGTTTATTTTTAATTGTTTCTTATATTTCTGTCGATAGTTAAAACGGTAACGACTAAGGCTTGAGAGATAAATATTTTAGTTGTGATTCTACCTGATGGCACTAAAGTAATATATTTTTTACTTTTAAATAATAATTAAGTAATATATTTTTTACTTTTAAATAATAATTAAGTAATATATTTTTTACTTTTAAATAATAATTAAGTAATATATTTTTTACTTTTAAATAATAATTAAGTAATATATTTTTACCTTTAAATAATAATTAAGTAATATATTTTTTACTTTTAAATAATAATTAAGTAATATATTTTTTACTTTTAAATAATAATTAAGTAATATATTTTTTACTTTTAAATAATAATTAAGTAATATATTTTTTACTTTTAAATAATAATTAAGTAATATATTTTTTTACTTTTAAATAATAATTAAGTAATATATTTTTACTTTTAAATAATAATTAAGTAATATATTTTTTACTTTTAAATAATGATTAAGTAATATATTTTTACTTTTAAATAATAATTAAGTAATATATTTTTTTACTTTTAAATAATAATTAAGTAATATATTTTTTTTACTGTTAAATAATAATTAAGTAATATATTTTTTACTTTTAAATAATAATTAAGTAAAATATTTTTTACTTTGAAATAATAATTAAGTAATATATTTTTTACTTTTAAATAATAATTAAGTAATATATTTTTTACTTTTAAATAATAATTAAGTAATATATTTTTTACTTTTAAATAATAATTAAGTAATATATTTTTTACTTTTAAATAAAAATCAAGTAATATATTTTTTTACTTTTAAATAATAATTAAGTAATATATTTTTTACTTTTAAATAATAATTAAGTAATATATTTTTTACTTTTAAATAATAATTAAGTAATATATTTTTTACTTTTAAATAATAATTAAGTAATATATTTTTTTACTTTTAAATAATAATTAAGTAATATATTTTTTACTTTTAAATAATAATTAAGTAATATATTTTTTACTTTTAAATACTAATTAAGTAATATATTTTTTACTTTTAAATAATAATTAAGTAATATATTTTTAACTTTTAAAGAATAATTAAGTAATATATTTTTACTTTTAAATAATAATTAAGTAATATATTTTTTTACTTTTAAATAATAATTAAGTAATATATTTTTTACTTTTAAATACTAATTAAGTAATATATTTTTTACTTTTAAATAATAATTAAGTAATATATTTTTTTACTTTTAAATAATAATTAAGTAATATATTTTTTACTTTTAAATAATAATTAAGTAATATATTTTTTACTTTTAAATAATAATTAAGGAATATATTTTTTACTTTTAAATAATAATTAAGTAATATATTTTTTACTTTTAAATAATAATTAAGTAATATATTTTTTACTTTTAAATAATAATTAAGTAATATATTTTTTACTTTTAAATAATAATTAAGTAATATATTTTTTACTTTTAAATAATAATTAAGAAATATATTTTTTACTTTTAAATAATAATTAAGCAATATATTTTTTACTTTTAAATAATAATTAAGTAATATATTTTTTACTTTTAAATAATAATTAAGTAATATATTTTTTACTTTTAAATAATAATTACGTAATATATTTTTTACTTTTAAATAATAATTAAGTAATATATTTTTTACTTTTAAATAATAATTAAGTAATATATTTTTTACTTTTAAATAATAATTAAGTAATATATTTTTTACTTTTAAATAATAATTAAGTAATATATTTTTTACTTTTAAATAATAATTAAGTAATATATTTTTTACTTTTAAGTAATAATTAAGTAATATATTATTTACTTTTAAATAATAATTAAGTAATATATTTTTTACTTTTAAATAATAATTAAGTAATGTATTTTTTACTTTTAAATAATAATTAAGTAATATATTTTTACTTTTAAATAATAATTAAGTAATATATTTTTTTACTGTTAAATAATAATTAAGTAATATATTTTTTACTTTTAAATAATAATTAAGTAATATATTTTTTACTTTTAAATAATAATTAAGTAATATATTTTTTACTTTTAAATAATAATTAAGTAATATATTTTTACTTTTAAATAATAATTAAGTAATATATTTTTTTACTTTTAAATAATAATTAAGTAATATATTTTTTACTTTTAAATGATAATTAAGTAATATATTTTTTTACTTTTTAAATCACTAGTATATATCAGGGACACTCTAATAAATAGTAAAAAATTGGCTCTAGAACAATAAATAAGAAATCTGCGTGAATTAAAATATCATATTTAAGCGTATTTTACGCTTGGATAAAACCGGACGCCTTGCTAGTCTATACTCCTATAAATTCGTTTTTTTTTGTGTGTGCATTGATATTCATATTAAAAACCCTCTTTTTTATTTATTTAAAAAGAAAATACAATTTTCTTATAAATGGGTTGTGGAATTGCATTCACTAGCAAAATATCTTACCTATTTGCATATTCTTTTAAACATTCATTTTGATTAATTCCCTATGAGTTGATTCGGTTTTCTTATGGGATTATCATCTTTAGTTAACTAATATGTGTAATTATATTCATGCAGATATTCTACATAATTCATACTTGCATAATATTTTCGTAAAAAGTTTATAGTAAACACAAAACTTTTTCCATATATATTTATGTATACGTATATATTTTTGTTTAACAAATTTTGCCTACCAAACTAATCCTAGAGTTTTTGATCTACAGACAGGAAACTTCATATATAAGGTATTTGAATCTATGCGAAACTTTATATTTGGGGTTTGCCGGAGAAAAATCGGTGTAAAAGTGTGAAAATTAAAAAAAAAAAGAAAGAAATTTTCCAGGTGAAGGCCGGACGTCAGCATTACGAATGCAGTAGCTATTAGTTCATGTTTTAATTTTTAGCCTTGCATTATAAATGTCTTCATGGCCCAGTCATTGACGACAGAGGCAAAAATAAATCATGAGCTGAACGTTTTGGTTTCGATTCTCGGTGATGGCGCACGAGTATTTTTTTTTTTACTTTTTAAATCATTATTATATATTGCGTCCAATATCTATATATCTATAAACGTGAAAATTTCTATCTGTCTGTGTACATTTCCCTACCGTACATATTCACATTTTTTTATATATATTTCATATGCACATGAAGTTATGAACAGTACATAGGGCCCGATCAAAGCCGGGCGGAACTACTAGTATGTTTATATTACGTTGTTAATTTTTAATAAAAGATATGCTTTGTAATATATAATTGTCGGAGTTGAATATGTACCAAGATGCTTATTTATTGACGCCAGCTTGTATCAAATCCATCATGTGAAAAAATTAAGTTTTCATTTCTAATTATAGTAAAAGTTGCCTTAATGTACGTGAGAATTGCTTGGAACATGATGCGTATAAAAACAAATATGGAATGCGTCACCATCACCGGATGAGGAAACTATAACCTGGCGGGGCAACAATAAATGATAGGAGTAAAAATGAAAACACAATTTAAAAAGAAAACTTATTTGAATATACATTCTGTGTTTTTGCTGTCTTTAAAAGAATGACGACACACTGGCACATGAAAATATAACAATATATCTTTATTATCATTTGTTGGTTGGTTGTTTTTGTTTTACGGCATATCAACCCTTTTCGGGTTATTTAATGCCGAATCCAAAGATTTTGTAGAAAATTTTTTTTCTAATAGAACATATTTGTTGTTTTCACGTCAGTTTCTATTTAACCCATAGTTGGGACCCTAACAGGTACTACCACTCCGGGCCAGAGTGGACCTGGGAGCAATGGCAATTAAAAGGTGGCTCCACACTCCCCAAAGCTCACAAGCTGGGGCCTCACCACTGGATATAGTTTAAGGTCATATCCAGGACCCCCATTGAGGGACTTTTACCCTCTGCAGGGGGGCAGTATTCTAATGCCCCACCGACAGGGCCTCTTTATTATCAATTACGAGAATGATGAAAAGCTTGGTTGTGAGAAAGAATAATTGGACGGATTAGTTCTTCTCAAATCCAAATCGTCTACTAATCCCAATATCCATTTCAGGTTGTTATTATCTGAACAGTTGCGACTACATAAAACGCCTTCTTGAGACGGTATTGCCACTGTAGTAACATCACAAGGGCATTCTATTCAGCGATGGTCGTTTCACTGAATTGACCTGATTTATGTTCGACTTATTGCACCTGTGTATAGCTTTTTGACACTCGATCATGTTTGTTGTTTCTTTCCATGCAGGTGCCTGGTTTCCAGTTCATTATTCATATTCAAATGACCTTTTGGTACATTTGATATTTATTTTATGTTGGTTCTTGCATGTCATTGTCGAAATGATTTCTCGATACACACGGTCTAGATATTTAACATAATGAAATTACGCACATTCGGTTTAAAATTTTCTTATGAATCATGAGATATTTTCAACATCGATTGCGAAAATTGATCTGATGCGATAAAAGTTCGTTTGCTTTCACAAATACTAGGAACTGCTGAAGATAATAGCTTCGTAGACTACATTCTACATATAGGAATACGAATTTGGAATTCGCAAAAACCCGTTAAGTTACTATCCGAACTTTTCGGTCTCAATACATCACTGTTTCATAAAAGATCGAAATGATTTATATTTGGCTATGTGGGACAGCGTAGGTAGTAAGCAAGCACTGTAAGGACTTTAGACATTTAAAATTATGAGGAATTCTTTAACAGATTTTATATTGCAACTATATTAACGCTATTACGTTAGTCAGATCGTAGAAGATTCTACATCACTAGTGATTTAGACGATATAGATACAAATAAAAATTCCAGACTTGGACATTTTCTTATCATTAAATAATTGCTTATAAATGTATATGGAGAACAGTAACCTTACTACCATCTTTTAATTGTCAATATACTCATTTTCTCATTCAATTAGAATGATGCACTTTCACAATTAAGAAAAAATTGTTTTATTCATTATTTACTTTTCTTGTATCGAAAAAAAAATGAGAATCAGAACAGTGTGTAATAAAATTTAAATGAACTATCATTAAATAAAATGAGAATTGGCCACTAATGAACTATCAATAAATCAAATGAGAATTGGACACTAATGAACTATCATTAAATTAAATGAAAATTGGACACTAATGAATTATCATTAAATCAAATGAGAATTGGACACTAATGAACTATCATTAAATCAAATGAGAATTGGACACTAATAATCTATCATTAAATCAAATGAGAATTGGACACTAATGAACTATCATTAAATCAAATGAGAATTGGACACTAATAAACTATCATTAAATCAAATGAGAATTGGACACTAATGAACTATCATTAAATCGAATGAGAATTGGACACTAATAAACTATCATTAAATCAAATGAGAATTGGACACTAATGAACTATCATTAAATCAAATGAGAATTGGACACTAATAATCTATCATTAAATCAAATGAGAATTGGACACTAATTAATTATCATTAAATCAAATGTGAATTGGACACTAATGAACTATCATTAAATCAAATGAGAATTGGACACTAATGAACTATCATTAAATCAAATGAGAATTGGACACTAATGAACTATCATTAAATCAAATGAGAATTGGACACTAATGAACTATCATTAAATCAAATGAGAATTGGACACTAATAATCTATCATTAAATCAAATGAGAATTGGACACTAATGAACTATCATTAAATCAAATGAGAATTGGCAACTAATGAACTATCATTAAATCAAATGAGAATTGGACACTAACGAACTATCATTAAATCAAATGAGAATTGGACACTAATAATCTATCATTAAATCAAATGAGAATTTGAACACTAATGAACTATCATTAAATCAAATGAGAATTGGACACTAATGAACTATCATTAAATAAAATGAGAATTGGACACTAATGAACTATCATTAAATCAAATGAGAATTGGCCACTAATGAACTATCAATAAATCAAATGAGAATTGGACACTAATGAACTATCATTAAATTAAATGAAAATTGGACACTAATGAATTATCATTAAATTAAATGAAAATTGGACACTAATGAACTATCATTAAATAAAATGAGAATTGGCCACTAATGAATTATCATTAAATCAAATGAGAATTGGCAACTAATGAACTATCATTAAATCAAATGAGAATTGGACACTAACGAACTATCATTAAATCGAATGAGAATTGGACACTAATAATCTATCATTAAATAAAATGAGAATTTGAACACTAATGAACTATCATTAAATCAAATGAGAATTGGACACTAATGAACTATCATTAAATTAAATGAAAATTGGACACTAATGAATTATCATTAAATTAAATGAGAATTGGACACTAATGAACTATCATTAAATCAAATGAGAATTGGACACTAATGAATTATCATTAAATCAAATGAGAATTGGACACTAATGAACTATCATTAACTTAAATGAAAATTGGATACTAATGAATTATCATTAAATTAAATGAAAATTGGACACTAATGAACTATCATTATATCAAATGAGAATTGGCCACTAATGAATTATCATTAAATCAAATGAGAATTGGCAACTAATGAACTATCATTAAATCAAATGAGAATTGGACACTTATGAATTATCATTAAATCAAATGAGAATTGGACACTAATAATCTATCATTAAATAAAATGAGAATTGGCTACTAATGAACTATCATTAAATCAAATGAGAATTGGACACTAATGAACTATCATTAAATTAAATTAAAATTGGACACTAATGAATTATCATTAAATCAAATGAGAATTGGACACTAATGAGTTATCATTAAATCAAATAAGAATTGGCAACTAATGAACTATCATTAAATCAAATGAGAATTGGACACTAATGAACTATCATTAAATCAAATGAGAATTGGACACTAATAATCTATCATTAAATCAAATGAGAATTGGACACTAATGAACTATCATTAAATAAAATGAGAATTGGACACTAATGAACTATCATTAAATCAAATGAGAATTGGACACTAATAATCTATCATTAAATCAAATGAGAATTGGACACTAATGAACTATCATTAAATTAAATGAAAATTGGACACTAATAAATTATCATTAAATCAAATGAGAATTGGACACTAATGAATTATCATTAAATCAAATGAGAATTGGCAACTAATGAACTATCATTAAATCAAATGAGAATTGGACACTAATGAATTATCATTAAATCAAATGAGAATTGGACACTAATAATCTATCATTAAATAAAATGAGAATTGGACACTAATGAACTATCATTAAATCAAATGAGAATTGGACACTAATAATCTATCATTAAATCAAATGAGAATTGGACACTAATACACTATCATTAAATCAAATGTGAATTGGACACTAATGAACTATCATTAAATCAAATGAGAATTGGACACTAATGAACTATCATTAAATCAAATGAGAATTGGACACTAATGAACTATCATTAAATCAAATGAGAATTGGACACTAATGAACTATCATTAAATCAAATGAGAATTGGACACTAATAAACTATCATTAAATCAAATGAGAATTGGACACTAATAAACTATAATTAAATCAAATGAGAATTGGACACTAATAAACTACTATTAAATCAAATGAGAATTGGACACTAATGAACTATCATTAAATCAAATGAGAATTGGACACTAATGAACTATCATTAAATCAAATGAGAATTGGACACTAATGAACTATCATTAAATCAAATGAGAATTGGACACTAATAATCTATCATTAAATCAAATGAGAATTGGACACTAATGAACTATCATTAAATCAAAGGAGAATTGGACACTAATAATCTATCATTAAATCAAATGAGAATTGGACACTAAGGAAATATCATTAAATCAAATGAGAATTGGACACTTATAAACTATCATTAAATCAAATGAGAATTGGACACTAATAATCTTTCATTAAATCAAATGAGAATTGGACACTAATGAACTATCATTAAATCAAATGAGAATTGGACACTAATGAACTATCATTAAATCAAATGAGAATTGGACACTAATAATCTATCATTAAATCAAATGAGAATTGGACACTAATGAACTATCATTAAATCAAATGAGAATTGGACACTAATAAACTATCATTAAATCAAATGAGAATAGGACACTAATAATCTATCATTAAATCAAATGAGAATTGGACACTAATGAACTATCATTAAATCAAACGAGAATTGGACACTAATGAACTATTAGTAAATCAAATGAGAATTGGACACTAATGAACTATCATTAAATCAAATGAAAATTGGACGCTAATGAACTATCATTAAATCAAATGAGAATTGGACACTAATACACTATCATTAAATCAAATGAGAATTGGACACTAATGAACTATCATTAAATCAAATGAGAATTGGACACTAATGAACTATCATTAAATCAAATGAGAATTGGACACTAATGAACTATCATTAAATCAAATGAGAATTGGACACTAATAAACTATCATTAAATCAAATGAAAATTGGACACTAATGAACTATCATTAAATCAAATGAGAATTGGACACTAATAAACTATCATTAAATAAAATGAGAATTGGACACTAATAATCTATCATTAAATCAAATGAGAATTGGACACTAATGAACTATCATTAAATCAAATGAGAATTGGACACTAATGAACTATTAGTAAATCAAATGAGAATTGGACACTAATGAACTATCATTAAATCAAATTAGAATTGGACACTAATACACTATCATTAAATAAAATGAGAATGGGGCACTAATGAACTATCATTAAATCAAATGAAAATTGGACACTAATGAACTATCATTAAATCAAATGAGAATTGGCCACTAATACACTATCATTAAATTTAAATGAGAATTGGCCACTAATACACTATCATTAAATCAAATGAGAATTGGCCACTAATACACTATCATTAAATCAAATGAGAATTGGACACTAATGAACTATCATTAAATCAAATGAGAATTGGACACGAATAAACTATCATTAAATCAAATGAGAATTGGACACTAATGAACTATCATTAAATCAAATGAGAATTGGACACTAATGAACTATCATTAAATCAAATGAGAATTGGACACTAATGAACTATTAGTAAATCAAATGAGAATTGGACACTAATGAACTATCATTAAATCAAATGAGAATTGGACACTAATACACTATCATTAAATAAAATGAGAATTGGACACTAATGAACTATCATTAAATCAAATGAAAATTGGACACTAATGAACTATCATTAAATCAAATGAGAATTGGACACTAATACACTATCATTAAATCAAATGAGAATTGGACACTAATGAACTATCATTAAATCAAATGAGAATTGGACACTAATAAACTATCATTAAATCAAATGAGAATTGGACACTAATAATCTATCATTAAATCAAATGAGAATTGGACACTAGTGAACTATCATTAAATCAAATGAGAATTGGCCACTAATACACTATCATTAAATCAAATGAGAATTGGACACTAATGAACTATCATTAAATCAAATGAGAATTGGCCACTAATAAATTATCATTAAATCAAATGAGAATTGGCCACTAATGAACTATCATTAGATCAAATGAGAATTGGCCACTAATGAACTATCATTAAATCAAATGAGAATTGGCCACTAATGGACTATCATTAAATCAAATTAGAATTGGACACTAATGAACTATCATTAAATCAAATGAGAATTGGACACTAATGAACTATTAGTAAATCAAATGAGAATTGGACACTAATGAACTATCATTAAATCAAATGAAAATTGGACGCTAATGAACTATCATTAAATCAAATGAGAATTGGACACTAATACACTATCATTAAATCAAATGAGAATTGGACACTAATGAACTATCATTAAATCAAATGAGAATTGGACACTAATGAACTATCATTAAATCAAATGAGAATTGGACACTAATGAACTATCATTAAATAAAATGAGAATTGGACACTAATAAACTATCATTAAATCAAATGAAAATTGGACACTAATGAACTATCATTAAATCAAATGAGAATTGGACACAAATAAACTATCATTAAATAAAATGAGAATTGGACACTAATAATCTATCATTAAATCAAATGAGAATTGGACACTAATGAACTATCATTAAATCAAATGAGAATTGGACACTAATGAACTATTAGTAAATCAAATGAGAATTGGACACTAATGAACTATCATTAAATCAAATTAGAATTGGACACTAATACACTATCATTAAATAAAATGAGAATGGGGCACTAATGAACTATCATTAAATCAAATGAAAATTGGACACTAATGAACTATCATTAAATCAAATGAGAATTGGCCACTAATACACTATCATTAAATCAAATGAGAATTGGCCACTAATTCACTATCATTAAATCAAATGAGAATTGGCCACTAATACACTATCATTAAATCAAATGAGAATTGGACACTAATGAACTATCATTAAATCAAATGAGAATTGGACACTTATAAACTATCATTAAATCAAATGAGAATTGGACACTAATGAATTATCATTAAATCAAATGAGAATTGGACACTAATGAACTATCATTAAATCAAATGAGAATTGGACACTAATGAACTATTAGTAAATCAAATGAGAATTGGACACTAATGAACTATCATTAAATCAAATGAGAATTGGACACTAATACACTATCATTAAATAAAATGAGAATTGGACACTAATGAACTATCATTAAATCAAATGAAAATTGGACACTAATGAACTATCATTAAATCAAATGAGAATTGGACACTAATACACTATCATTAAATCAAATGAGAATTGGACACTAATGAACTATCATTAAATCAAATGAGAATTGGACACTAATAAACTATCATTAAATCAAATGAGAATTGGACACTAATAATCTATCATTAAATCAAATGAGAATTGGACACTAGTGAACTATCATTAAATCAAATGAGAATTGGCCACTAATACACTATCATTAAATCAAATGAGAATTGGACACTAATGAACTATCATTAAATCAAATGAGAATTGGCCACTAATAAATTATCATTAAATCAAATGAGAATTGGCCACTAATGAACTATCATTAGATCAAATGAGAATTGGCCACTAATGAACTATCATTAAATCAAATGAGAATTGGCCACTAATGGACTATCATTAAATCAAATTAGAATTGGACACTAATGAACTATCATTAAATCAAATGAGAATTGGCCACTAATGAATTATCATTAAATCAAATGAGAATTGGCCACTAATGAACTATCATTAAATCAAATTAGAATTGGCCACTAATGAACTATCATTAAATCAAATGAGAATTGGACACTAATGAACTATCATTAAATCAAATGAGAATTGGCCACTAATGAACTATCATTAAATCAAATGAGAATTGGCCACTAATGAACTATCATTAAATCAAATGAAAATTGGCTACTAATGAACTATCATTAAATCAAATGAGAATTGGACACTAATGAACTATCATTAAATCAAATGAGAATTGGCCACTGATGAACTATCATTAAATCAAATGAGAATTGGACACTAATGAACTATCATTAAATCAAATGAGAATTGGACACTAATAAACTATCATTAAATCAAATGAGAATTGGACACTAATGAACTATCATTAAATCAAATGAGAATTGGACACTAATGAACTATCATTAAATCAAATGAGAATTGGACACTAATGAACTATTAGTAAATCAAATGAGAATTGGACACTAATGAACTATCATTAAATCAAATGAGAATTGGACACTAATACACTATCATTAAATAAAATGAGAATTGGACACTAATGAACTATCATTAAATCAAATGAAAATTGGACGCTAATGAACTATCATTAAATCAAATGAGAATTGGACACTAATACACTATCATTAAATCAAATGAGAATTGGACACTAATGAACTATCATTAAATCAAATGAGAATTGGACACTAATAAACTATCATTAAATCAAATGAGAATTGGACACTAATGAACTATCATTAAATCAAATGAGAATTGGACACTAGTGAACTATCATTAAATCAAATGAGAATTGGCCACTAATACACTATCATTAAATCAAATGAGAATTGGACACTAATGAACTATCATTAAATCAAATGAGAATTGGCCACTAATAAATTATCATTAAATCAAATGAGAATTGGCCACTAATGAACTATCATTAGATCAAATGAGAATTGGCCACTAATGAACTATCATTAAATCAAATGAGAATTGGCCACTAATGGACTATCATTAAATCAAATTAGAATTGGACACTAATGAACTATCATTAAATCAAATGAGAATTCGGTTTAAAATTTTCTTATGAATCATGAGATATTTTCAACATCGATTGCTAAAATTGATCTGATGCGATAAAAGTTCGATTGCTTTCACAAATACTAGGAACTGCTGAAGATAATAACTTCGTAGACTACATTCTACATATAGGAATACGAATTTGGAATTCGCAAAAACCGTTAAGTTACTATCCGAACTTTTCGAATGAGAATTGGCCACTAATGAACAATCTGTATGAAACTAGGCTTCAGAAGTGGTGGATTTCTGTTTGGAGCTCTGAACTTTCAAAAAATATAAAAATCACTCAAAATATATAAAAAATTACTTCAGGGTGTTTCAAAATTATAATTTTTGAGACGCTATGCATAGAGTGAAACGGAATAGCTTCAAATACAGAAAACAAATATAATTGAAGAATCATGCTCACAAATGTTCAAATTGATGACCATTATTGTCCAGACAACGCTGATAACGCGCACCAAGAGGCAGCGTATTAGTGGCAGTTAAATGGTTAGTAAATTTTTTGAGACACCCTGTATTTTGATTATTTCTTTGTTTTGTAACTCAACAGCACATAGTAAAATATACTCAAAAATGAAAAAAAAAATGACTTTTAGATATTCTAACATTTCGAATTTATGTGATTATCTTCGTCTAAAGTTCTAAAAGCTAATTACTTTCCATTTCCTCTTATATGAATTCAAGGTTTGCCTTCTGTCAAAATCCGCTTGCTATAAACTGCTACATTGCTAACAAATGTTTGATTTAAATGTTTGTTAAAAAAAGCTAAATTCATTGAAATTGACACGTGTGTAGTTAGTCTAGATCGCTATCTATATTTCATTATACTTTATGGACGGGTGACCACAAGCGGCATAGAATATTTAAAATATGAATAAAATAAAATTAGACTTCGCATAAATTACAGGGCAGGCCAGGTTGGTTGCATTATAAATTCCTGTGTCTTTTAATCCACTTTTACGGTTGTTTTCACTTCTGAATAATGTAATATACTTCTAGCCATTTAGCAACGATGCTAACCTTATTTATCACAAAGTGTAAAGCCGATACGTATATATTTTATCGTTTATTCTCTGTTGCGTCTCATGTTCCAAATAAATCACACAAAAACGTAGACATTTTTACTTAACAAATAGATTTTCTATGACCTAATTCTCTTATAAGCTAAGACTTTATCTACTAATTATATAATGTTCCTTATATTAAACAACGATTCTTTGTTCAAACCTTATAAAAAAATCTCATATAATTCACAATTATATGTCTCGTCCAACACATTGTTTTGAGTTGCATAACCAATTTCATCCAATCTGATGTCACTATAACACGACGAACGGGGAGGTATTTACCGGTATATGAGTTCGATTTTAGCCGTTTCCGATTACAGAAACGCCTAAGAAAGTGCAACAGTTATTCTGGTCACCCAGAACAACTCTCACAATATGATAGCTAGGCTTTGATCGTTTACACGGGGACAGGGTTGGTTGGTCGCTTCTGGTTTCTTCGCATTCTTTCTCTGAGAATCCACGAGTGACGTAATCGATCTTCTTGAGTCCAAGGAAATAACACATGCCTCACGTTGTGATTAGATTAATTATGTGGACCGGCACTCGGACTCAGGGTTAACTTCTGCAACTGAAAGCCCATCACTCTGTACAGGAGTTAAGAGAAACGCTAATGAAGATAAGTTTCTACAAGTACGTATTAACAAACTATCTAATTACAAAGTCTATTATAATATAATCGCACAAAAGGTGTGATTATATGTATAAGTGTTTGAAATCGTCACAATCGTTCGTTAGAAGAAAAACCCCTTCATGTATCGTAAATATCTGATAGTGGTTGAACAGTCAACAGTCGCACAAAGTTAGTTCGTCCTTTCTTTCTTTTCTAATGTTGTCATCAGCTCAAATACGATAATAAGGTGGAGATGGGGTCTTCTGTTAGCGATAAGCGTCATTGTTATGAATGCTTTTTAGTAGTTGAGGGATTGTTTCGGGCAACAAATCTATTTTCGTCTAAGGACCATCACATGATAGTCGTACTCACCTTATGGTCTTGCGACTCGCTAGAGGGAGAACAGTTGACTGGGAGATACTTAACGTCGGTATACGGCTCAGCGGTCAAAGACTCATTCCAGGCTCTGAGTCGAGATCGTCTAAACTCTTAAAAATCGTACATACATAAGCTTATATAATGGGGGATGGATTGTGTCTGGCGCTCTCAGGTCCATTCTAGCCAGTCGGTGATCGCTGCATCATATCCCCTTTTCTTTCAATTGGTCCAGTACCAAGGGTACATACTCACTCCTCGTGGTATTTTTTCCATCGAGGTGATTCTCACGCAGAGAAAACCTTGAGAGGATAGTCTCGGGGTCATGCACTTCTCCTGGTGTAGCATAAACAATGTTTCAATACTATTCTCTCGAATTACATAGTTTTATTAGCAAAACAATATTAATATTGAAATATTGTTATCAATCTCAAATTCGCTCAGTTGAAGTTAGTTTATCCTCGTTTTAGGTTTGAGTGATCGATAAAAAAAAATGGAATAAACATAGAAATCAAGAATTGCCCGGGGTTGTTCATATAATAAACGCTCTAACTTAGATCTATCATAACCGTAATTAATGTAAAATTAGATCACCTTATGAATCGCGTCTGAACAAAATCTGAACAATTGGACTTATTGTCAATTATATGAAGCAAAACCGTTTCTCGATGGATTTTAATAATTCAAACTAAACGGTTAAGAATCTTACATGTATACATTTGGGATGTTGCACAGTCACTTGGCCCGTCACTTCTATGCGATCTGATATGGAAAACAATTTTATATATTTCAAGCCAAAGTTGATTTGTGATACTGATCTTTTTGAGCTCCATCACTTTCAGAGTTTATAATTTTGGATGATATTTTAAAAAAATGTTATTAATAAACGTTTCTGAATTTTTGAGATTAGGATCAATTATTCGTATTATTTAGATTTTTTCACTAATGTTCTCATTTTAAATGTTATTTTCACTATGTTCCGTAATCTGTACGAAATTTTAAACAGCACCCTTTATTTAATACACGAGCTTAGCATGTTCTCGTTACGCCAGCCATGACTGGATGAAACTCCTTAGTAATTCTAAATTGTACTGACTGAAGATTGAATATAAAAAAGAGTGCAACTTACAACTAAATATTACCAAGTCTTTTATTCGCTACGCCACGGGTCCTTGGGAACATATAAATTTTAATACATTATCATTCGAACACGGGTACTTCTGCCAGTATATATATATATATATATATATATATATAATGTTTTTCAATAAATATTAATAATTTCTATATCATGCAAACACGGTCGTATTTGAATGTATGGTTAAGTGACAGTTTTAGTCATTTAGAACTGCTTTAAAGCTCCACCGCTCACTCAGTTTTCGACAAAATTTCAAACAATTATTACAGTTTATAGATCATATGTAAGGAGGTGAGCGACGCTTTTTATGACTGGTTTCCATAGCAACCGCGTCGCTTCAGCGACTACTGCTGCTACTAATTCGAAAAGAGAAGTAACAAGTGAAACAGAGAGAATGAAAGCATGAAAAGGAGATAATTGGAGGGATTTTATTGAAAGCAGACGAGTGCCATACATTGTTATTACATATGTGTTTATAGGGACAAAAAATAAAACTGAAATTAAACAAAGAACAAGTGAATATATTAGAAGTCTGGAAAAAGTCATGGATTACAATAGAAAAATGTGAGCATTAAAAGTAACATGGTTAAGCTCAAACATGGAAAAGTAAAGGACTAGTTGTTAAAACTGGAAAAGAAAAGGACAAGATATTCTAGTAAAAAATATAATAAATTTATAGCGTAAAATATTGCAGCATTAAGGATGTTTTTAAAATTTAATTTATAACATTATATAATCAATTCTTAATACGGTAATATTTTAAGTTATGAATTTATTATATTTTTTACTAGAATATCTTGTCCCTTTGTTTACCAGTTTTTACAACTAGTCCTTTACTTTTCCACGTTTAAGCTTAACCATATTACTTTTAATGCTCGCACTGTTCTATTTTAATTATTAATGTGAGTAAAAAATACCATTTTATAATTCTATATGTTGTAATGATTCGTATCTCTTATCGACAAGCAGAATTGGCTGACAGTTACATTCCTTTCTCGTTACTTAACTTGTGATCTTGATGGAATAATTGCAGCTTCGAATCTCTTTATTCACTAAGAGTGAGAATAATCAGTTGCGCATTAGTGAAAGGCTATGAACACTTAAAACAAATAAACGGATAAAAGAGTTCAAAGAAAAGCCCTTTCGATGTTTAAGTCTTTCTTCTTTCGATTCTGTTGCTGCAGGTGTTGTTACTGTTTCTACAGCAAACAGGACTAACACGTGGATTAATTAAGGTTGGAGAAAGTAGACGAGACAACATCGTTTTTGTAGGGAAACGTGCGACTTACCTTACTAGCACGTGTGCATAATTCAACGGGTCGGTCGTGGAATGAAATGAATGAAGAAGAAAGAAACAAAAATGGCTGCCTAATCTCTTTATATGCCTGCAATGTGACCACCCGATATGCAAATCAGATGTTCCTGGTTGGAGATAAAAGAGGGTTGATTTTTTTAGAGGGACGTTTATTTTGAAGTTGGATTTCGAAGAAATAAGTTGAATTAGTCGAAGTTCGTTTGGAGTTGAGAGAAGGTGCGTTACGTATACAGAAGTTTGGAAGTTGGAAGTTTGGACAACAGTGTCAACCTTACCCAGGAAATTATTGGTGTGACGGGCGGAAGAAATAACACTCCAGGTAGTGTACAGATTAACCCAACCCAAAGTTAGTTGTAGAGATATAATAGATATCCAGGTGGGATTTTTGTCCGCGCCTTAAAAATTGTTCAGATCTATACTGTTAGATTGCTATAGATGTTACTCTAGCGCGGACGGCTACATGCTAATACCGAGCCGTGAGCGAAATGACGTCACGATGAGGAAAAAGATCACTACAAAAAGGGGAGAGCATGCTCGAGAAGACGATTAAGTTAGAGATGTGGATGACGCTCGATAATACGTTTAAGAAGACGATCACGTGAGAGACGTCACAGTGCTAGCGAGAGAAGGAGGAAATAGATGTCGTTGTAGAAAAAAAAGCAAGTTGAAGTTCTTTTCTATTCTTTGTTTGTTTTGCGACTGAGGCTACAACGTGTTGGTTGACGGACAATGTTACATAAAATGTTATATTGCCTTATTATGCTGTATGATGCATACCGGGGAAAATAACTAATTATAACCTCAACCTGTTAGGGTAATACCGTGGCCATTTAAGATTAGGTGGAATGAATCTGTCCTCACACTGACAACAAATTACACTTATTGCCTCTATATATACTATGTTACAATGCGAATAACACGCAGCGTTAGGAATACTCTCCGAATGGTCCTGGATATGACCTTAAACTATATCCAGTGGTGAGGCCCCAGCTTGTTGGCTTTGGGAGTGTGGAGCCACTCTTTAATTGCCATTGCTCCCAGGTCAACTCTGACCCGCAGTGGTAGTACCTGTTATGGTCCCAACTATGGGTTAAATAGAAACCGACTTGAAAATAACAAATATATTCTATTACAAACATTTTCTTCAAAATCTTTGGATTCGGCATTAAATAACCTGAAAAGGGTTGATATAACCATAAAATCAACAGTAGATTCTCTACAGTGCAATGCATATATTTACGCTGCTTTTAAAAAAAAAGTCACAACAAAAAAACAACGTAAATATATAAACGATAAAAACTAAACAGTAAATCGTCTATAGCATCATAGCGTAATGGATAAGCCGCTGGACTGCAATACATAAGGTCCAGGGTTCGAGTCCTAATAACAGTCAAGCTACGCTGAAGAGGGGTAGGGCCCCGAAACATGCATGTACGTAGATTACTGTTTTTAAAATAAATAAATTAATATATATATATATATATATATATATATATATATATATTTTTATTTATATATATATATATATATATATATATATTATATATATATATATAAATAAAAAATATTAATATTAAATATATATATATATATATATATATATATAGAGTGAGAGGATAGAGGAGATGATTGCGAAAGCATAAAACACTATAGGTATAAAAAAATATATACTAATACTTATAATTCTAACCCTCTTTAATATTTCTAAAGTTGAGCCTTGTCTGGAAAAAGATAAAAAGACAAAAAAAGGCAATCAAGTAGCGTTATGCACGTTCATGACTTCCGGTCATCTGAATTCCCTCCATCTACTTTAATGTTGTGCCCACATTTGGCATTTTTAGGTGTTTAATTTTTCCTAATTCTCGTGGTAATTGTTGCCAGCCTAGGGATAATTCTCAAATAAAGTTAAAGGTGATTTTGCAGCTGGGTTCGAATATATATATATAATGCTCCCTATCTTAGGTTAAGCATATTGGGAAGTGATATACAAATTACCATTAGCGTATGAAGCGATGCTCTTTGTGTAAACAAATTATGCTTTCGTATTTGGACAATGACAAAAAATTGTTAATTCACTGCACGCATAGCAGCAGCCGGATAGCGCAACGCTTCGATTGTTGTTTGGGCGATTGGGTTTTGATCCTGGCATGAGGTAGTTGCTTGTCTAGCCGCACTGATGAGCTATGAAACAGCGAAACAGTACTGTATGTGGATGACTATATATATATATATATATATATATATATATACACACCACACACACACACACACATATATATATATATATATATATATGTGTGTGTGTGTGTATGTGTGTGTGTGTGTGTGTGTGTTTTGGTCAGAGCCTTAATTCTACCTGTTCTGGCTTAGAGTATTCTTCTAGTGCTATTATTAGATTCCATCCCTAATGTCACTGGCAAATGGCTGACAATAGACTTGAAATATTGAGTTGACGTAATATCGCATAAGCTCGTGTATCAACCACTCGTCAGTACTAGTGTTAAATCGTTGAAATACTTTAAAACAATAAAAAATAACAAAAAATACATCAGCAACAATTACTACGACTACTTATACTCCTACTTAAAGTGATTGGCAATTTAGATGATGCTTATGCGGTTTGTGGTTTAAATTGTCTCCTTAAAACCCCGAGAAATGCCTAGTTGGGCAGTTTGTATCCTGGTTATTCTCACGCACTTGAGAAACAACGAAAATTACCCCCCCCCCAAAAAAAAAGATTAAGGCGTTGATGGCAAGACAAGAGAATTCGTCAAGTTATCGCTCTTCACTCCGTCTAATTTTCTTTTCCTTGTGATTCGTCAACCCAGGAGGAATTTTTCGTTTTGCGTCTTTGATCAAAAGGGAAGATTCACTTGTCGAATGCAAAAAGGAAATGATTTGTTAATAAAAAAATGTCCGTGACTGCAAACATGGCGAACAGATTGTGGTATAATGCTGCTGGCTAAAAAATTTGCCCTTATTTCCTGCAGGTGTTGGTATGGTATTTAAATGTCTTTCGGAATATTCCAGTGTAGTTTTGGCATATGTATAAAATTAACGAAAACGGATATTATTAAGATACGCCCAATTCGAGTAAGTATTTAACGATTTCAAACTTTAATGTGACAGAACAACGGACAGACAGAGCATCTAAATTGCTTTACTGTTGTGCCCACATTTGGCATTTTCAAGTGTTTAATTTCGCTTCATTGTCGTGGTAATTGTTACCAGCCTAGGAATAACGTCCTAGACTATGAAATCAAAGATGATTTTGCAGTTGGGTTCGAATATATATACTAGACTACCCGTGACCCGTTAGGTCAGTATGTTATATTAGCTATGGAATTCATATATGAGCGTGACACTTGTGACGTACAGAAAATAGTTTTTTTTGACATAACAGAAACATTTCTATGAAAGTATATTAAAATCAGATCACTCCAACATGAAAAAAAATCCTCCCTATTCGTGTAAAGTTACCTATTTTTCCGAAGTATTGGCCCAAAACTCGTAAATTACACATGATTTTCCTACGAATCGAACGCCGACGAAAGTCATTTAGCAGCAAAAACGCACATGAACCTACCGATGAGAAATATAAGAATGAAAAACCCATATTGGAATTCTTCAACCAAGTTATAGAAACTTGAAATCTAAAAAAAAAAAGAAAAATAATAATTAATAAAACCCGAATAAAAAAAACCTAAATAAATAAAATAAAATAAAACTAATATTTAAATAGATTAATAAATGTGTCAACAAATTTACCGTTCTCACACAACTAATTTTGTATCTAGAAATGTAAAAAAAAAATAAAAAAAGAAGGGAGGAAGGAAGGAAAGGGACGGATAGAGAGTAGTAGTAGTAGTAGTAGTAGTCTTGGCTTTACTACAATTGCTCTTATGTTTGTCAACGGGTTAAAGTTGTTTAGTTGTAAGAAAATAGCGACAGTATAGTTGTAATAAAGAATAGTTGCAAAACACCCCCACTCTTCCCATGTTAAATAATAATTTGGAAATGATAACGTTAATATTTCAGTGCGCAGGTAAATATCTGCAAAAGAAGCGATCAGTGTTTATTTTTTTTACGTTGTTATGGGTTAATGTTTATGCGCGCATGCGCAACCAGATATCGTAAACCGGAAAGTGGGTTATATCACTCGTTACAAGGTCATTTGAGTTTTATAATTATATAGATGTGTGTGTGTGTGTGTGTCTGTGTGTTCTGTTCAGAGCATTAATTCTACCTTTTCTGGCTTAGGGTATTCATCAAGTGCCATTATTATTATTATTATTATTATTATTATTATTATTATTATTATTATTACATTCTATCTCTAATGTCACTGCCTTTTCAACACTATGTCACGTGTGAGTTTGAAATTGCATTTTAGATGCTCCGTCTGTCCATTCTTGTCACACTAGTAGGGTCACCCAAGTAAGACAGTTTAAAGGGTAGAGATCAGACTAAGAGCACTCACTGGTCCTCCAGGTTAGGGGTTAGAATAGGGCCAACAACCCAATTCTGAAAAAGAAAGAAAGTTACAGAAACCGCAACGACATCACTTGTGGACTTCTTTGTCCGGCAAGGGTCCTCTCCAGTAGAGCTCATGACACGAGCGGGTGAAAGTCTCCGGGAAGCCAATGTGTTGACAATCCTTCTGACGACTAAGGCCAAGACCAGGATGACTGAAATTGGATTGGCCACACCTTGCGGAAGTACGCATCCAACATCACCAGGCATGAAACCCGCAAAACGAGCGTAAAATTGGTGGCCTGAGGCAGACATGGAAAAGAAGCATTGAGGCTGAGAGCTGGGCTGCAGGAATGACATGGGCTGAACTGAAGAGGACCAGTCAAAACTGGGTCCTCTTCAGTTCGTTGCGACCCTATGTTCTCCAAGGAATCAAGAGGCCTAATCAACTTTGGGGACTTCGTTTTGTAGTTTTTTAATTTAACTAGACATCCATCCATAATCCATTTATTCATACATACATGATGATAATTGATGATTGCAAAGTCTTGTCAGACGAGTGCCACTCCCTCAGACACTTAAAGTCCATGAGCCCTAACATTACATTTTTTTTAGTGGTACCGGCGAATTCACACACTCAAGCAGGCATGACACTGAAGACGGTCATTGCTATACATACATACATACATACATACATACATACATACATACATATATATATATATATATATATATATATATATATATATGTATATGTATATATGTACACGCATAGACAAATATACACACATATATTTCCATAAACATACACACATATATACATACATACACAATACATAATACATAATACATATACATACGCGCATGCATACATACACAAATACATACGCATATATACACACATACACACATATACAAATACACATATATACATGCATATACACATATAAATACGTACACATATATGCACATATACATGCACATACATTTAATTACATATACATACATATGCATTTATACACAAACATACACATATGCATATATACACATACATATACATACATACACGCACAAACATATATATACATACAAACACACATGAATATATATACATATATACATACATATACACATAGATACATGTACATACACATGTACATATATAAACATACGTACACATATACGTACATACACACACGGATACATATAATGATGGCAGATCAATTATTACATGCTTCCAGCATTTCAAGCCTACATGCGTCACAACTTTTCGATTGCTATATTTTTTATAGATAAATGCCTGAGGGAGTATCTATACAAAGATGATGTTACAGGGATTTAGCTTTGTACGACAGCTAAATCTCTCTCACTCGGTTCAAAATGTTGAGATCCAGCAACAAGCAAGGGCAAGATAGCCAGCAACAAGTTAAACTGCAGACCAGCTTAATGCGGGTACTGGTTTCCCGCTTTATAGTTTTTTAAAATCATATTTGCTTCTCCTAGAGGGGTTGCCTTCACCACGGCTTACGGGAGCCCTCTCCACACCACATACACATGGAAGTAAACACATGCATGCACACATACATGTATACACACAGAATGCGCGCAAACATACATATGCATGTACACACACATGCAAACATACACACATAGAATCACACATATATAAGCATGTACTTACATATGCATACAACACATACACATACATATAAAGTACACATGAAGGAGCGTTCCAAAAGTCATATATCCTCAATGATCAGGATGAAGGTGATGGGTACAGTTCAATGAGTTTGACAAAAAACAAATAAATCAAAAACAAATTCAATATACGTAGAATCAGACGAAAAATCCAAATGAAGAGATCAGCGTTTGAAACTGCTGGAGTTTTTTTTCTTCTCCTTCCCTTTCTTTTTTTCTTTCTCCTTCTTTCCCGTTTCCTCCCTCCCTTTCTTTTGTTTTTTTTTTAAATAAAATGTTTGTACACAAAAACTCATGTCCCGAAGGCAGACAATGATGACGAACTTCACACATTATTTACAACTAAATATACATAGAATCAGACGAAAAATCCAAATGAACAGAACGGCGTTTAAAACGAGTGGATTTTTAAAAAAATAAAATGTTTGTACACAAAAACTCACGTCCCGAAGGCAGACAATGTTGACGAACTTCACGCATTACATGCATGCATACATACATACATACATACATACATACATACATTTGTGTGTATGTCCAGCTAAGCGTTAAGAACTATAAAATAAACACCCACAAAGTTGGTATAATCTTGATCGGCGTTGCACCGGATAGATAATATCTAATACCTTAAAATATATAATCATTGTTTGGAATTGAAAAGTTTAATTTGGTTTTCAATTCGTCCGTTTGGTTTCTTTTCCGGTTGAACTTCGATTAAAATAATTTCATCGGTTCTTATTAATACTAATAATACATAAATGCAAACAGACAACTGCCCTTCATATAACAGCCGCTTATGCCATACATATTCACTGCGGTTTCAGGATTAGTGTGAGCAAGAGAAAGGGAGAAAAATATAGATTAAACTATAAGGTGCAACTACTATATTATAACGAAATTCGTAAAACAAAAAAAATCGATTAAAAAACAATGGTCTCTAATGATTTTTTGTGTCAATTTCAACTAAAAGTAATATCCATTTAATTGTCAGAAGTACCTTTTTTACATAGACATTATCACTTATTAAGGCCAAGAGGCCACTCGAGGATAAGAGTTAAAGAGTGTACAGTAGAAATTGGACAATATACTAATCGTTAGTAAATGGAAATTCGGTAAATTTGTTAACAAGTGGAACGGCTAATCACGAACTTGTTTACGTTAGACTTGAAGACAACTATATTGTAGTTAGCTGGAAAGCAAGCAAACAAAACAGGCGCGCAGTTCTAAGAAAGAAGCTTTGTTCACGGAATCTACGTTTAGGTTTAGGCACAGATAAAGAGTGGGGAATTATTAATAGTGTTTTCAGCTAGACGAGTGTTTCTTTTGAAAGTTTGGCGATGGGGGACCATAGACTGAAACTCAGTCGAACACTTTCCATGAAAATAACGATAAAGAAGAGACAAACTCGCAACATCTTTTCTGTGAGATAGAGGTTGCAGCGAAGAGAAAAGGACATCTCCCACCAGGCCACAAAGTCTATTTTGAACTCTATCAAGGCAGGACAAGTCTTTTCTAGCAGCACCTGCCCATATGTGGCAACAATATTCCATCCTTGGACGTATCTGGCTCTTATATAGATAGAGAATTGCATCAGCAGTGAGATATCTACTGGATCGATAGAAGGATCCGACCATTTTTTCCAGCGGCCTTGGTAACAGATTTGATGTACGCATTCCATTTAAAATCAGGAGTAAAGGTCAAGCCCAGAAGCCTGTCAAAACTTGAGGCCTCCCCAAGACGAGAGCCATTCATTTTAATTGATGTCAGATGGGGATCAGAACGTTGATGATGTAAAGATAGAAGCTTGGTTTTAGATGCATTAAAAGTAACCAGCCACTCCTTTCCCCATTGTACAATGTATTTTTTTGGTACTGTGCTAAAAGGATGTGGGAAAGAGGTTGCATAGAAGAGAGAAGGCTACGAAGTCTATTTTGAAATCTATCTAGTACTTAGATATTATCGTGTTATTTGGAAAAAAAACACGTTTTTCGATCTTTATCGTAAAAGAACTTTCGCCATATTTCTTTGGAACACGTGACATGATAACAAGGGAAGTATCTTAGTTATGCTAAAACCAAGGTTAAGCACACAATTTATTTAAAAAATGGCAACAGTTACAGGCTATTTAACTCCCCTAAAAGAACTCTTTGTTTTCGTTAATTTTTATAAAAAAATTTTTTTTTTTAAATTCTTTTTTAACTTTTAGTTTTTCGTAATTTTTGGATATATTCATTACTGTAACCCGACAATTAAGTAGAAACCATTGAAACTTAATATAAAAAATTTCGAATCTCACTATTATAATGTAGTTGCAGCAACTATGAAATTCTGTCCTCTGTCTACTTCAGTCTCAAATCCTATTTTTATCGTTAGACGCGCAGATTGAATGGACGCATCTGACGAATTGATAAATTCTAGTTTCTACGTTTGTTTTTCATGAAAATATCAACCTTTTTCCGTTTTTGCCGTAAATCACTGGATGCTGAGCCTATTACGATGACTGCTATGGTTTTGTAATATCATACGGAATGCTCTCTAAATCAACTGGAATAACTTCTAAATATTTGCTATGTGCGTGGTCAGAGAATCACATGTGTATTAGTTTTACGCGCGTCGAAATACAGATATGAGTCAGTTTACTGGATTTGAGACAAGAAATCAACTGAAATACAATATTTGAAGCAAAAAACAACTGAACTGCATAACCTTCTCGATGTAGACATAGTGTTCGACTTTCCTTCTTCTGGATACGGTTTCAATACATTCTCCGTCGATTCTATCGCTAATACGACATTTTACCGAAGAAGCAAAGGACAACTGTTTTATTATTATTATTATTTTATTATTATTATGCCAAGATATGGATATCCGCATTTTTTTTTTTTTAGTTAAAAACTGATTTTGGTTGGGCCATTCGACACTGACGTGTGAAGTGACCTTATTTATGCGAGCAGTATTATACAGAGTCTATCAAAAGTCATATATATTTCTGTGGAAATGTTCTATGTTAAATCTGGTAGACCCCGTACGGTAAGAAGTGATGAGAATCGTCAGAGATTAGCAGAGAGTGTGGCCGAGGATTCATCCACATCAGTAAGAAGGAGATCAAGTCAAATTGGGGTCTCTTGATCAATGTGGTTCCTGCAGGACGGGGCAACGGCGTATATGGCACGAGAAACATTAAATCTCCCCAGAACATATTTGGCAACCGAATAATTTCTCGTGGCTGTGTTATCTCACAGCCACGAGAAATTATAAGCCCTGAAACATTAAGTGATATGCTGGACAATGCCCTGCAGAGAGCACAAGAGTGTGAATATGAAAATGGTGGACATTTGAGTAACATCATTTTTCAAAACTAAAATTAGACCTTGTGAAAAACATACCCTAGATTAAGTTGTGTAAATAAAATTAGAATAAGTAGACTATGATATCTTACTATATCTCAAAAAATCACGGAGAGGCTCATCTACCTACATATGAAAATTGGTAAGCATAACTTAAATATCGAGGAAGTTAATCAAATTAAAAACCCGTCAGCTTCTTTTGGGACAAGCTGTATATACCAATACTTATTTAAGAAGCTCAATGTAATTACAGAGCATATAATGAATCAATGATAAAAGTCTATATTCTAAATTTCATAATGTTGACCATCTTACAATTTATTCCATTTAATTCAGTTGACATTTACAATTCTTGACAGAATCTGTTTCGTAGCGCAAAATCAATCACTTAATTATTATATTAATCAGTGAATCTATTTTGCCCTTAACTCATCAGAAAAAATAACAACTATCAATCCACCAAAAGGAAATAAAATGTGTTTGGGCATGATTTAAAAAAATCCGAAAATTGGAAGAGAAGCTGCAAATAGAATAAAAACATTGGAATCATCAGATTCATGAGAAATCAATAAATAGTTAATAAAAGTTGCATATAGACTAAGTTATCGCGGGGAGGCAAATGAAATTTCCTTCCGGTGTACCGGAGGGGGTCCCTAACTACAGCAATCAATCTATTTGATTGAAAAATTGGGCGATTTTATCAATTAGTGCATCAGTTAGATATAATAAATACTAATAATCTATCTATCTATCTATTTATTATTATTATTATTATTATCTTCTATACTCCTATAAATTCGTGTTTCTTTTGTGTGTATTGGTATTCATATTAAAACCCCCTTTTCTATTTATTTAAAAAAAGAAAATACAATTTTGTTATATATGTGTCATGGAATTGAATTCATCTGCAAAAGATCTAGCTAATTTGCATATTCTTTTAAACATTCGTTTTAATTAATTCCCTATTAGTTTTTTCGGTTTTCTTATGGGATGATCATCTTTAGTTAACTATTACGTGTAATTATAGTCATGCAGATATTCTACATGATTTATACTTGCATAATATTTGCGTAAAAAGTTTACAGGACACACAATATTGTTTCCATATATATTCATGTATACGTATATATTTTTGTTTAATCTATCTATCTATCTATCTATCTATCTATCTATCTATCTATCTATTTATCTATCTATCTATCTATTTATCTGTCTGGTTGTCTGTGTGTCTGTGTGTCTGTGTCTGTACATTTCCCTACGCAATAACTCTGTCGATTTTAAGTCTACCGACTCGAAATTTGATATGCAGTGTACTGAGATTTGGGAATATAAATGTGATCGATTTTCGGCCAGAAATCTAGCGATTAAGGGGTCAAAGTTCAACGATTTGACATTTGAAAACTCTACCAAACTCCTCTGACAATTTTAAGTCTAAAAACTTGAAATTTTAGATATAGGTTCATTGGACATGGATCTAACTTAATAACTTAATTTGAGCCCAAACCCATACATTTTAAGGGGTCATAATAAGGGTTAAAGTTAAAAAAATTGACCGCTTTTTTTTTGCTCAACATACACCTCCAAATGCCTGGGCAACGCCGGGCACCCATGCTAGTATATCTATAAAAATGAACGTGTCAGTGTCTGTCTGCCTGTGTACATTTCCCTACGCATTAACTCTGTCATTTTTTGGTCTACAGACTCGAAATTTAATACTCAGGGTACTGAGATTTGGGAAAATCGATGCAATCGGTTTTCGGCCGGAAATTTGACTGTTAAGGGGTCAAAATTCAACGATTTGACCTTTGAGAACTCTACCCAACCCCTCCGCTAGTTTTGGGTCTTAACACTTGAAATTTTAGATATAGGTTTCTTGGACATGGATCTAACTTAATAACTTGATTTGAGCCCAAAACAGTAAATGTTATGGGGTCATAATACAGGTCAAAGTTAAAAAAATTGACTGCTTCTTTTTTTTGCTCAACATACACCTTCAAACTCCCGGGCAACGCCGGGCTAAAATGCTAGTAATCTATATTTGAAAGATTATAAAATGTTAATTAACTATAGTTTACACAATAACACAGTGGTGCAAAGACAAATGATAATATTATTGTGCAACGATTGGGCCCTTTTTTCTGTTATATTAATTTTGTACAGTTATATACGATCCATTGAAAAGAATATGTTAAACAATCGAAAACATAAAAATGTTTATGCCGGTATTATATAATTTTTTTTTAATAAAATACAAGAAGGCGAGAATGTGAATACGATAAACCCTTAAAGTACAAGTTTACGCCTTTTAATCTTTAGCAACAACATTTCGGTACTTAAGCAGATTTAGGACAGTGCTATAGTCGGAAATTTCCAGGAAGTTTGCGTAAAACACCGGAAACTGCCGAAACGCTGAGTCAATGAAATCGCAACAGCTACCGCTATTTAAGCAAACATTTATTTGCTATCATTAATTTATTATATATAAAATAAATTTTTATCTTGATTTGAACAAGAAATTTCATAAAAAGAATCGTATGATAATTTTTGTTTGCAAACAATTATTTGTAATTCAAAAGATACATATTTTTTTTACCGAGACTTACCTTACAATGAGTGTTTTTTGTGTTTTTTCTTGATTTGAATTTGTAGTTTCTTCAAATTACATTAAATTTGTCCAATAATTATTCATTATATTTTCTTTCGTAATTATAGAATTTATCGTAATTTTCATAAAAAAAGTAAACGTTTACCCGAAAATAATCACGAAAATTTTCTTCTGTAAAGTTGCAGTTATAAACAAACAAAGGAAATAAAAAATAAAAATCCGGGTCGGCATTTTCTCTTCTTTAACATAAAACATATATTACTGTTACTCTCCCATACTTAAAAAGTTTCTCGCTGCCACATGTCCCTCTAGCCAGATAGCTTTTCTCCTCCCTCTGACCGCAAGACGGTCACAGTGGACCATTCTCGTGCTCGACTTTACACGTGCATTTTCCACGAAGCGTACTTTGCTTCTTCCAACCACGTGGTGCATTTTTTCCTTTTTCCTGTTTCTTCTCGCGCACACTTCTTAATTCGCATATGTGCCTTTTTCGCCTACTGCTGCTGCGCAAGCCAGCCATTCTTCGCTACTGCTGATAATTTTCCATGCACTCATAAGCACTATTTTTGACATACATTTCTGATCGTACATACGTTATCATCTTTCACACCCATTTGTTCATACGTGTGCGCCTTTTAAATACAGGTATGCTTGTACGTAAATTATTACCTTTAGTTTTGTAATATATCTATATATGTGACGTATTGGTAGTCGTACGTACGTTATTACCCTTAGTTTTTTTAATATACCTGATTTTGTAATGTTCCTGAAAAAATTACAAGTGCGGACTTTCTTTTTGCCGGCACTGTAGATCACCGTCTCAGTATTATTGTGAAAAAATTTTTTTCGTTCAGTAAAACAAAAGTTATGATGAATTTACTGGTATTCAAAAACGTAATGAAAATGTTAAAAGGTGAGCGACGTTTTTTATGACTTGTTTCCATAGCAACCATGTCGCGTCAGCGACTACTGTTGCTACCAAATCACTGCTAAAAGAGAAGTAACAAGTAAAACAGAGACAATGAAAGCATGAAAGGGAGATATTGGGGATTTTATTGAAAGCAGACGAGTGTCATACATTGTTATTACATATCTGTATGCTATGTTTATGGGGGCAAAAAATAAGACTGCAATTAAACAAAGGACAAGTGAATTTATTGGAAGTCTGGAAAAATCATGGATTACAATAGAAAAATGGAAGCATGAAAAGTAATATGCTTAAGCTTAAACATGGAAAAGTAAAGGACTAGTTGTTAAAACTTGAAAAGAAAAGGACAAGATGTTCTAGGAAAAATATAATAAATTTATAACTTAAAATATTGCAGTATTTAGAATTTTTTAAAATTCAATTTATAACATTATATAATCAATTCTTAATGCTCCAATATTTTAAGTTATAAATTTATATTTTCTTACTAGAATATCTTGTCCTTTTCTTTTCCATTTTTAACAACTAGTCCTTTACTTTTCTATGTTTAACCATATTACTTTTCATGCTCGCATTTTTCTATTACATATATATATATATATATATATATATATATATATATATGCGTTTCTGATAAATAAGTACATATATTTAATGTTCTGGCTTCATCGATAAATTCTGAAAGAAAACTTTAAACGATAAATGTTCAAATGTGTAAACAGGTTCTTAATGCGTCTCATGAAAAGGGCTGGAACGTTGTAAATAAATCTGATACAAATGCGCACATACCCGCATGATAAGAACGAAGCAATGAAAACTGACATTCCCCATACTTGCTCGAGTGAAATTATACAGGCCTCGCGGGTGTTGGCTTTTATTCGTGGTAAATCATTATACCGGAAGCGAATTCCTTTATGCTTTTATAAACTTTTGAGGACAACTGAAAAATAATAATAAACATACATCAGAAATATAATTGCATCTCGACAAACACATAAAAACCAACACGTCAGATCCATTATATATATATATATATATATATATATATATATATATATATATATATATACATATATATATACATATATATATACATATATATATATATATATATATATATATATATATATATATATATAAATGTAACTCTTGGTTCGTTCGCAATTAATAGTCTAAAGAAGCACTGGACGGATGGCTTCCACGTTTTGGTATAATATGTTTACTATACCCATGTGTGCTTTTATATATTTCTTTTTAATTATAACATTATACTTAATTTTCCTATAATAAATAGGTGGTTTTCTTTGTACCGATAGGCCATTTTTTATTTAGGGACAATTATTTATCACCGCTTCCCGTCACGTGACCAGTGTTTCCAATTTAGCGGTTTTCCTGCTAGATCTGGAGATTTCGTTTGCAATCTAGCGGGGAATTCTAGAAAGTCTGGAGATATTTGGCACCCACACACCCGCTATTTTAGATTAAAAAATAAAGAAAAGCGCTTGCAAATACTTTAAAACATAACATAAACTCATTCATGTAAGTAAAAAAAGTAGCATTTATTGCCTTTGGTAACAATTATTTATTGATTATTTGTTTTGTTTTTCACCTTTTTTTTCGGCTAACCATTCTTAAATCTCGCTATAAAATCGACTTTATTTTAGGTGGGGGGCATTCCAACCTCCGAAGTTTAGTTTAAAATACGATCTAAGCTACCCCGCTTAATTTGGAAGTATTTAGTGGAAAATTGTAAAAAGCAAGAAACAACAGCAAAAAAAAGAAAACTTATACCAATACAGTAGAATTTAATTATCTACAACCTAAATACTTTTAACATGCTAAAACAAAGTTTTTTTTTATTTTTCTAATTTCAAAATATGTTGCACCATTATTGTGATGTTTAATTTGCAGTATATTTCAATTTAACTTTTATTATAAAAAGTTCGAGTTTATGATTTGTTTCTTGCAAAAAAATACCCTCTCTGAAAAAACAGGTAAATTAACCACATGTGGTCGTTTTCCTATCAAATATTCATCGAAAAATGGTAGGTACAGACAAAATGAATGCCGACGCTCAGTGTATAAACATTTTGACCCCTTCCTTTACTTAAAAATTCACCAAAAATCAGAAAATTAACCAATTTTAAGGAAAATTTCAGTATTTATCAAATAATGATTGCAATATATAATGAACTAATTATTTTTACATAACTCTTAGTGAAAATGTTTTATTTTGTTTAAGCAAAAAATACCTTTACTAAAGTTATGGTTTTCAGTAGTAAATAAAAAACGCAAAAATTTATTTTTGCTTTTTTTATATAAATAAAGCATCGTCATTTGTAACAATAAAAAATAATTTTTACAGTAACATTACGAAAAAAGCCCCTAAAGTCCGTATTAATGAATTCGATATAACTCGAAGAAAAATGAATTCTCGCATACTATTCAGGAAATTAAAGATTCAGTTAGATTCCTATTTCAGTCATCTAAATTATTTAGTGTGAAATGAGTTTAGGAATTTATAGCCAAACCT
The DNA here is from genome assembly GCF_053919585.1 of Euprymna scolopes. Classification (NCBI taxonomy): domain Eukaryota; kingdom Metazoa; phylum Mollusca; class Cephalopoda; order Sepiida; family Sepiolidae; genus Euprymna; species Euprymna scolopes. The sequence continues at coordinate 146,183,207 of NC_136500.1, read as the reverse complement.
AAATATTTTTTTTTTGCTTAAAAAATAGCATTAATACACTAAGTTAGGTAAAATTTGCATAGAATGCTCTGCTTTATGGTTGTTGTAAAAGTGGAACGAAAATTTGAATTTCGTTCCCTTTTAAATTCGGTACATTTTTACATTACGTCCAACTCATTGTTCACATTCGACACGTCAACTTTTATAGCTTTTCGGGTATGCTGACAAGGTTAGGGGTGTCTATTCCGAAAGCCGTTCTTAACATGGGTAGATTGGAGTGTTTATTCGTTGTAAACGTACTCGACAACCTATAAATGTCGACATTTTCAATGTGAATGGTAAGCTGGACTTATGTAAAAAATAACAAAAAGATATACCAAACTGACCTTTTCGTTTAAAAATGGAATTATTTCCCTTTCGTTATTAACTTTTTGTTTTTTTAATATTTTGTGTTTTATATACTTAGTTGAATGCTACTGTTTAGATTATATTCGTTTGGGGGTCACAATTAAAAAATTAAGAAAGATTAAAACGGAGCGAAATTTAAGTTTCCGTTCCATTTTTACAACAACCGTAGAACAGCACATACTCAGCAAGTTTTATCGTAATTTATAAGCATAATGTTGAAACACTAAATCAACATTTTATTTATTTTTTGCATAATTAATGATGGAAGTACTTTTCTGTTTATTTTCTGGACGTCTGTAAAAAAAAATAATTTGTACATTCTCTTGAAAAAAAGAATCAAGCTTTTCTCTACTGTCACCTAACTATTTACAGTGTTCATGTAAAGCATTCATCTGTTCTTTTTATAATAAAAATTCCGTTTTCAAAGAAAAATGTTTACTGCCAAATTTCTTTAAAAAAAAAAAGGTGCAAGTTTTCCTGAAAAAAACTTTCACCTAACAATTTATGGTAAAAAATTAATCTTTTTTTTGGGGGAAAAATAACAACTTTTATTGATTAAAAAATTGCAAAAAATAATAAAATTAAATAAACGAACAAAATGCAATTTTTCTTGAGGAATGTCTTCATTTTTAACAAACAGAGCCACAGCAACGCGTGGCCGGGAATAGCTAGTATATGACCTATATATATATATATATATATATATATATATCCCAACGTGAATTAAAAACAAGGTTATTAAGTTTGCTCAATAAAAAAGAGCATAATATATTATTTTTATTTATATAGTCAAATAATACATATTCGTTACACTGGACACGCTAATGTTTCAGACCGCATTGTCTGAAATATTAGCATATTCAGTGTAGCGAATATGTACTATTTCTCTCTCTCTCTCTCTCTATATATATATTAATATACGAAAGTATAATTTATGCGTAACTTTAAGTATTCACTTCAACAGTGCTCAATACATAGTTAGAGCTAGGTAGTAAGTTATAAAAATATATATGGCAATTAATCTACACAGAACATTCCCCGTTTCATTCATGCTAGAATTCGTCAGGCCTATGTGGAGAATTGTGGTTATCTCGCGTTTTTGTATACGCACATTCTAGTGAGTTTTTAGTTAGCCAATCAGGTTCCTAGTTTCCACCGCGCCTCTCCTAATCAGCCAATGAGCAAGCACTTACAGGACATAGGTCTAGTTGACCGTGGGTTCAACCCTTCCTGTGTGTTTTCTTTTTTAGCGGGAAGCGTAGATATCTAGTGATCTGACCTATTTTAAACTTAAGTGTAGTTAAATGTGATTTTTGTAAAATAATATTCTAGTTTATATATATATATAAACTAAAATATTATTTTAAAATATTATTTATATATATATATATATATATATATATAAATATATGTATAATAATTCATATATACACTGCTGATCAAAAATTTTAGACCACTTAAAAAATCTTTAAAAAGAAATACTTTTTTAAGGATAGATTTTAAACTCTTTCGACTTAACGTGACTAATACTACAATAGACTCAAGAAGAGTAATTCCATGGTGATTATCTCTTCTTTTCTATTCTTCTATCTATATAAATAAAATGAACTCATTTTTTCCCGTCTGATTTTGACATTAATAGGATTAAAAATCAAGATATTTCATGCAAATATAATATGCACAAACGGCAGAACAATATCTGAGGTGTGTTATAGGCTTATTATTTCTCAAATTCCTCGATAATCTTAGATTTCTATACTTTTTCTGCTGAGAAGTCACGGCCAAAATCGGTTAAGATCAATGGAAGTGGTAAAATATTTTCTCTCTAATAAATTCCTCCTCCCCCTGCCACCACTTAACACCGTTTGGGGATCGTTCACAAGGAACAGTTGAGAAGAGAACACCGGTTTGGCTTCGTAGTTCTTTCATGTGAAGTTATTTAAAATCACTAAACTACGCTGCAGTGCTCTGTGGCGTAGTGGTTAGCGTGCTAGACAATTCACATTATATTTTCACGTTCGCGCCGACCTACCGTAGTCTTTTTTTTTTCCTAAACAACTGGAATGGACTTTTCTTGGTGGCCGAACTGTTAACGTTGCAGATGTTTTTTTTTGTTTTTTTTTCACACTTTATTTTCCTACTTTTATTCATGACTCCGGGTTTGATCCTTCCTACTTACCTACCATAACATTTTTTAAAACTCCCCCCCGTCCCGGAAACAAACACTCGGGCAACGCCGGGTACCCCCGCTAGTCACAGATAAACGTTTCTTCTTTACTCTTTTGTAGAGGCATCATAATTCCAATCTTCCAGTCTTGTCGAATGGTTTCACCCCAGTTGTGCACAATGAAGTAAAAAGTTGCCCAACGCACATTTTTACTACCAGTGTACTGGTGCTTTTCCAGTTTTTATTTGTGTCACAGCCTTATCAGCTGCCTCCATTGTTGAATTGAATGCTCTGTCTCTAATTTGAGTAAACTTTCAATCACAAACTCATCAACCACAGAAGAGGACACGGAAGTGTTCCTGCCAGCACTACAACATTTTTGTAGGATAATTGATGAGTAACATATTGTCTTTTGATTTCATGATTTCAAAGGAACTATAAAGGACAAAGAGGGCCAAATATCTGATGAAGAAGTTTAAATATTGTTTCTGAGTCTTTTCTGTCAAAGGCAAATTGTATTTTCGATGATATATTCGACCACCGTATGTTTTTCATCTGCCTTAGTTCTCTTTGCGTGTCTCTGGCAGTCTTCCATAACAGATGTATTCCGTTGCATTCCTTGATGAAGGACCTTCTTATAAAGACGATGTTTTCTTGAAGTAGGTTACTGATTTCCTGATAATTTTCATCAAATTAATGTTTACTTTTTTATTTTTTTGAATCCTAAAACATCTGAACCAGCTGAATATAATTGTTCTTTGTAATTTTCCCACGATCCATGAAAAACGATACCGTCCAATCTCTCATTCAGACGAGCCAGTAACTTCGGATTCTTTAGCTTGTCAATATTAATGCGTTTCGAAATCCGAACTCCTGTAATACTTACTTTCTTGCGTATGCTCAGCTTGAATTTTCCTCAAACTAACCTATGACCTGACTCACACTCAGCACTACGCATAACCTAAACATTGGAGGCATTTGTACGATCACGTTTGCACGTGATAATAAAATCAATTAGATGACTTTGTTTGGATGTGAGATTCGTCCAAGTCGTTTTGTGCTAATCTTTCTGATGGGAGAAAGTAATCCAGAATACCAATGGCAGCTCCAGACAAAATTCCAGCAACCGTAACCCATCGCTGTTAATTTTGCCAGTCCCGTGATACCCCAGAGAATTGCATGTCTCCTAGTCCTTTCCAACACGAGCGTTGAAATCACCTAGAATTATGAACTTTCATTGTTAGGTACGATGTTGTCTCACTGAGTCCTCTGTAGAAATCACGAATGACTTCTTCGTTCGCTTGCATGGTTGGAGCATATACGGAGAAAATCAAGAGGAATCGATTACATGAAAGTGAAATTTTAAGTTTCGTGATCAGTAACAGCAGAGGGTCTTTCAATATTGTCGACTAGAACTGATCTTATTGCGAAACCCACCCCGCCATCACGACGTTTGCCCTTTAGCTTTTCAACCCAGAATATAGCGCATCCTGAGCCCATCTCAATCAAATGGTCTTCCTCGGGGATCCAAGTCTTGATACAGCAGCTATATCAATATTTAGTCTCTCAAGTTCTTTAATCACTAGAGCTGTTCTTCGTTCTGGACGTTTTGATTTGTCAAAATCCAAGAGAGTTCTGACATTCCAACATGCGATGTTCAATTCGTAGCACACTTTAGCATCCGATTTGCTATTATTTCTCATATTTTTGTTCCTGCGTGAGTGGACAGCCGTCAGTTGCAGATGCTGAGTTTACTGCATCATTTTCTAGCATCTTTCTACAAAAGATAGGTGAGCAGTGCTCTCTCTGATTAGGACTGCTCAGCCACAGAAGTCTCTACCGAAATCTGTCCCTATCAATGAAGACAAAATAGCGATGTTAAGATAAGACCCCTGTCACCCTCGTGTAGATTTGTGACTATGCACTTCCCACCTGTTGTCTGTGCATGTTGCCACTCTTCCGACACCGTAGGATTTTGAAAAGACAGCTTCGACAGCCGCAGAGTTTAGACATCTGAACATTATTGGATTTAAGGGATGTAAGTTTATACCATTCTTTGGTCTTTAAAAACAATGATCCAGTGACAAGCAGAAGCAAGATGACCGGTTGTAATTTCAGCTGCAGATTTTATATCGACATTTTCCTTCTTCTACACGAGTTGCTTTTACTATGGCTAAAGGAGCCTCATCTGTACCATCGTGGAAAAATTATCGCACGCCAGAATCCAACCTAGTAACTTACATAAATATAGATAATTTTTGGATTTTTACATGCCGAAACAGTCGAGCACACCAGACATTTGATGAGTTTTAAGTTGGAGTTTTTCTTCTAGATGAAAGGCCGACCATGACTTACAAACTTCGTCTGTTCTTGCGAGATAACCCATAGCTAGGGGCTGGGTCGTGGGCATCAGGACATATCCACACGCCGGTAGGCCTGCATGCCTCACGTGTGGGGGCTAAGCCTATTCAGAGTCCCTTTGTGTTTCAGCCTGGGTCTGCGAGGTACCCAGTTCCCGTATGTCGGTACGTGGAGGCATCGCGTAGGGCTTGCTGACAGAGAGTCTATGTAATTGCAGGGAGAGACTTACGCACTCGGCACTCCTTATTGCAGTGCTGTCAGACAGCAGTGCTAGCAAGCGGTGAGGGCTGAAGGGAAAGGTACACATACACTTCGCCAACCCACTAGAGTTCTGACACACGTATATGCACGCGTATATATGCTACATACACACACGCACACATGCGCGCACACATGCGCGCACACACAGACACAGACACACACACACAGACACAGACACACACACAGACACACACACACACACACAGACACACACACAGACACACACACACACACACACACACACACACACATATATATATATATATATATATATGTTCGGTGGATGCAGACATAAAGAGGCTGAAGTGAGTCTGGAAAGAGATAAATTATAAATTCGTTTATTTTGCTTTGAAACTGATGTTGTATCGATATTATTCCGGTCTTCTGTGTTATATATATATATATATATATATATATATATATATATATATATATATATATATATATATATATATATATATATATATATAAATGTAAATTTGGTTCGGTAAAAGTGAATAAAACCATATTTATACGTTAACAATTTATTTGAAATTTTCAGACAACCCATCTTTAGAGTCGAGGGATGTTTTTTATGTTATTAAAATAAATTTACCTCGCGAATTATAAAAATATATTAAATAAAATAAAAATATTTTTCGTAAATGCAGAACTATGTTCCATTTTATTTCCGGTTTGCAGGCAATTCACGACGATTTGACGATTTCGAATTTCGAATTAGAAATGTAATTCTGGGTTCGTTATCAATAAAACCATATTTGTACATTACCAATTTATTTGAAAGCTTCAGACAGTCTATAAATTAACATCCCAAATTTTAAAAATATATAAAATAAAATAAAAATATTTTTCTTAAATGCGAACCTGTGGTCAAATTTTATTTCCGGTAGAATGCACGTAGGAATGATTTCACTACGATTTGACGATTTGGCAGTACAACATTTTCAGTGTTACATCGCTAAGTATAATAGGCATCTCTTATTTTTACATTTTTTATTTCATTTATTTTCCAAAATCTATATATATAAAAATGTAATGTTTGGTTTATTAAAAGCGAATAAAACCATATTTCTACATTACCAATTTAGTCAAGGAATGTTTGCATGTTATTAAAATAATTGGGTTTGTATTACTGTACACATAGATTCGAAAAAGTTGTCAAAAAACAAATATATAACAAATAAATGTTATCAAAGGCAAGATAAGTTACTTTTCTACCAAACTGGATATATTGTTCGTGTTTTTATTCAATGTAACATGTTTATTCAGCTCGAAAAACATACAGTGTTTACCGATGTATTGGAAAATTCAATATGGCGCCTCACTCTCTCTTTAACACGGTAAGTTCGAGAAAAGGTGTTATAAATAAAAAACTAGAAAAATACTATTAAAAACCTGCTGAATATATGTCAAGCTATGTCATGGTAACATATATTGAGCGAGTTTTTAACAGTATTTTATCCGTTTTTTTTAATTTATAACACCTTTTCCCAAACTTACTTTGTTAAAGAGGGAGTCAGACGCCATCTTGAATTTTCCAATACATCGGTAAACACTGTATGCTTTTCGAGTTGAATAAACATGTTACATTGAATAAAACCACGAAATAATTTAACATTGCGAATTATAAAAATATTAAATTAAATAAAAATATTTTTCGAAACTGCGAGATTATCGCCATTTTATTTCCGGTAGAAATTAGCCTTTCACTTATTGAGATAAGTATTATTTGTATTAATTTTTATGATACTCATGCAGAGAGTGATCCGTGCTGAAATAATGTTATCATTTAAAAAGTCATTCTTAACATGGGGAGGGAAGGGTGTTTTGTACCTATTCTGTACTTTAACCTTACAATTGAATAAAAAAACAAACATATCGTAAAACTTTAATTAAACGTGGAAATATGATTTAAAAAATAGCGCGGATCGCTCTCTGCATTAGCACCATTTTTATTTATTGCGGACTATTATTCTCATCTTTATTAGTTGTTGTTTCACGACTTTTCAGCCAACTATTCCTCTGGCCTTCATGAAAAGAAGTAAGTCCTTTTATAAATGTTCAGTAACTTTTTCCTTTTATTATTCTTAAAGAGTAAAACTTTTCTTATTCATGAAAAGAGTTAAGCCTACGTAAGTAAATAAATGTTTGTACACGTGACAAATTATCAATAAATGGTTTAGTTACTTTTTTAAAAAAATATTTATGAAAAGAGTTAACGTAAATAATGTTTGTAAAAGTGCGAAATGCGACGTTGTACAACCATCACTCCCACGCTTAATTTCTATACTTATAGGTTTTTGGATTTTTTTTCACTGGATTATTATTGATTGGACACTAATTAAACAGATTATTAAAAAAAAATTAAAACGAAATCATTATTTCGACATTTGAAAGTGGTGCTCACTTTTTAGTTACAACATTCTGATAAATCAGTCACCCATTTTGTAACCAATAAAAACGCAGTATATCAAAATCATAGAAAGTAAAAATATGAGCCTCTACCGCATTTGTAAGTCAGAAATATATTTGTTTCTCAAAGAAAAAAAAATAGATTGAACATGACTTTTTCTATTGTTTTTATGAAAATAAAGTTTCGAGTTTAATTTTTTTTTTTTACTTATTCAGTTAAAAGTCAGTTTGTGGGTGTTTTTTTTAAAATTGTTTTTATGAAAGGTGAGTTTTTTGTTTTTTTTAAATTTTTTTAAAAAAGTATTATAAATTTCACTAACATGCTGGAGAAATGTTTAATAATTTGGTATTTTTTTAGATTAGGTCCACCTCCACAATTTTCCTTTCAATGACGACATTTAGTGGTTTCCGAGTATGCTGAACACGCAAATCGCATTGAAATTTTGCGGAAATAAATAGTTGTATTATGCATTGTATTCTTCGGCGGCCATCTTTTTATGTGCACACGCGCCATAAACAAATACACGCACGTAAAAAAGATGGCCGCCAAAGATTACAATGCATAATACAACTTTTTATATCTTGATAACTACTTATTTCTGCAAAATTTCAATGCGATGTTCGTATTCGGCATAGTCGAAAACCATTTCAAGTCGTCATTTAAAAGAAAATTGAGGAGGTGGACCTAATCTAAAAATTTACCAATAATTTTTCATCCCGTACGCCTCCCGATACTTTGCTTCGTCAACATGCGACCATTTTTAGAAAAAAAAAAAAAATGAGTGACCGATTTACCAGAACGTGGTAACTAAAAAGTGAGTACCCCTTTCAAATGTTGAAATGGTTTTTTTTTTCATTTTTTTTTCATAATCTGGTTAGTGTTCAATCAATAATAATCCAGCGAAAAAATTTCAAAAAAACTATCAGTATAGAAACTCCACCACGTAAGTAAATAAATAAAAAAATGTTACGTGCGCATGCGTTAGCCTTGACTAGGGGGGTACCAAGGGAACGACCATTAAATAATTCTGCGGGTCGCCATGGAACTCAACGCCCAAGGAGTACCAAAATAGTTTTCATGATCTGAAGAAAGTTCTTTTTCGAAAAGTGGGTGATCACTTTTCCATCTAAATTTAACTTAAAATGAGCACCCACTTTCTGGCCACCTGAGGAAGGGGCATTTATTTTCGTGTTTATTGGCTTAAAGGTTTTTTGCAAGGCAGTTTGGCACGCGAATGCATATTTAACAGTTTCCGTTTATGCTCACGCATAGCATAAACAAAGGCTACGTCTGTGAAATGGAAAATAGTCCCAGAGTTCAGGGGTTAATACCATGCAAAAGAAATCAAACAAAAAACTTTTTAGCCAAGAAACACACAGAAAAAAGAAAAAAAATAGCATCCATTTTTTTTCTATTGAATTCATTTGCTGTTTTTATTGAAAACTATTTTCCCCCGGATTTTTGATATAATTTTCCATTAAGGGCCGTGCGTCTCACGTTCGTAAATAACAAAAATTTTTTTGTAGATTTTGGTGTGCTAAAAACGAATCTGCAAACCGTTTCCGTTGCAAAAAAATAGTTTTTATGATATGAAGAAATTACTTTTTCGAAAAAGCGGCGATCACTTTTCCATGTAAATTTAACTTAAAATGAGCACCCACTTTCTAGCCACCTGAGAGAGGGGGGATTTTTTCCCATGTTTATTGGCTAAACAGCTTTCGTTTATGCTCACGCATAGCGTAAACGAAGGCTACGGCTGTGAAATGGAAAATAGTCCCAGAGTTCAGGGGTTATTACCATGCAAAAGAAATCAAACAAAAAACTTTTTAGCCAAGAAACACAGAAAAATGCCCCTCTCTCAGGTGGCCAGAAAGTGGGTGCTCCGTCTAAGTTAAATTTAGATTGAAAAGTGATCACCCACTTTTCGAAAAAGTAATTTCATGAATATCATAAAAACTTTCTTTTTGCTACGGAAACGGTTTGCAGATTCGTTTTTAGCATACCGAAATCTACAATAAAATATTTCGTTATATATGAACGTGAAACGGGCCTTAAAGTAAAATAATACCGGATTTTTTGGAGCAGATTTGCCGTTTAGTTGTACAAATATCCTCAAACTAGGTAATCAATAAAAGGGACTTTTAAAAGTCGTCACCTGTATCGAGCAAAAGTTTAAAACCACCGATTATATTCCAGCATACGTCATGGTAACATATTGAGTGAGTTCCTAACAGTATTTTGTATAGTTTTTTAGTTTAAACTCATTTTCCCAAAATGCCCCCAAACTTAACGTGTTCGATACAGTCTGCCGCCATTTGTATTTTTCAGATATACCGATAAACATTGAATGTTTTGGAACCGATTATACATTACATAAAAACACTAAAATCTTATCCAGTTAAGTAGAACATTTACTTTTCTTGCCTTTGATAACATTTATTTGTTATATATTTATTTTTTGACAACTTTTTTGTATCTGTGTTAAGTAATATGAACCCTTTTCATTTAATGTAACATTTAGTCGGCTTGAAAAACAGTGTTTATCGGTGTATTTGAAAGCTACAAATGGTGGAGGACACTGTTGATTACTTTAAGTTAGAGAAAGTGAGTTAAAACTAAAAAAACTATACAAAATACTGTCAGAAACCCACCGATTATGCCAGCCTATGTCATGGTAACATATATTCGGGGAGTTTCAGACACTGTTTTGTATACTTTTTAGTTTTCAACTTACTTTCCCAAACTTAACGTATTCAACAGAGTCCGCGACCATTTCTGTTTTTTGAGCCGATTAAACAATTTACATTACATAAAACACTAAACAATTATCCAATTAGGTAGAAACGTAACTTACCTTACCTTTGCTTTCATTTATTTGTTTTTGGAAACTTTTTCGAATCTGTGTATAGTAACCCCCCTTCCCCCACCATCAACCAAATATTAATTACTAACTCACATTTTTGTAAAAAAAAAAAACAAAAACATTTAGCGTTTCAACATTTTTGCTACGTTCGGCTTCATCCACTGATTGTTGGTCAAGTCCAAACCATGACTGATTGACAGAAACTCCCGAGGATCCAGATCAAATTCTGTAAGAGTACCATTTTTTTTTCATTTTCGCCTTCTTTTTCACTTTTTGCAGTGGATTGCTGTACTAATATAAGAAACATGCATTTTCTCTTTTTATTAAATTTTTCCATTACACCAAATTGAGCCACTGCAACGCGTGGCAGGGTACAGCTAGTATATATATATATATATATATTTGTTTACCGTTTTTTGGAAAAAAATTCCAACAAATTGTTCGATTACAAAGAAAAACCCTTTTTTCGATATAAAAGCTTAATATTTATTTATCTAAATGTACATAATGTCAGAAAAAACATTGGTACCGTCGGTTTTAAGCCTAACTTAAGAGCGACCAGTTAATGGTAAATCGTTAATAATGTTAGGCTCTCGTCAGTCAACATTATTTATGGTTTACCATTAAATGGTCGCCCTTATGTTAGGCTTGAAACCGACGATACCAATGTTTTTCTGACCTTCTGTACACACACATATATATATATATTAAATATGTAACCTACATAAAACTAAAATATCTTCTAAAACTTCTTAATTTCGTCATCAAACAGATGTAAAAAACTTATCCATTTTTCAATTAAATTTCTCTTCTCTGAAGAAAGAGGAAACTGTGTCGCGCTTGTAAAGGACAATGTCTTTCCAAACTTCGAATTGTTTTGCTTTAAAAGCTGAATAATGAATCCGTTCATTCTGTCGCCACACACACACACACACACACACACGCACACACACACACACACACACACACACACACACACACACACACACACACAAAACATGTCCTTCTGTATAACGAAATAAATTGGACAATAATGAAAAAAAAAAAAATAGTACCATTAATTGTTCTCCCATCTTTTTTTCTTTGTCTTGTTTTTCTTTTCTTTTTTTTTAAAAATAATTATTTACCCCGAAAGCCCGTTTAATTTGTTTTTGTATTTTATCTTGAAAGTTCATTTTCTCTTTTCCATTCACTTCCATTGTTTTCATGGCCCATCTCTCTTTTTTTCTCTCATTTCTTAAATTTCTTAACCTTTTCGTCTTTTTTGCCTCAATCTATCATCTCTATTTTAATGCCGCATTCGTTATGCTTCCCGCTTTTCTATTTTATTCGTTCATTATTTCCTCTTATAGATACGTCCAAGCATTTCACTAAGAACACGTGTCGCTCATTCTGGCACATTAACGTTTTAAGCAGCATTTTCATCACTAGGCGCGCATATTTAATAGACGCTCTTTAAGAATACCCGCCATTTTGATAGATTAGAAATCGACGTGCGAGACGAAATTCACGAGCACAACTAAAAGAATTTTTTTCAGATGCAGTGAAATGTTAAACTCGTTCCATGAAAGCACTGTGCGTTGAAAGTATACTTGACCATTTGTATTTTAGTGATTATATATATATATATATATATATATATATATATATATATATATATATATATATAAACAAACAAGAACAAGAGTTAATAAAACATGTTAAAAACATTTAGAAAAAGAGTTAAAAAGATATTTAAATAAGGAAGCACAAAATAAGTGGATAGTCCTTAATCCGCGCAGTTTCGAAGAAATACATTCCTTCTCATCAGAGGGTAGGATTTAGCAAAATGCAGGATCGGATTTTGCTTGCAAAAGTATTTGATGAAACTACAAGTAAGTCATAGATCTTGCTTGGTAACAAATAGTGAAGGAGAGGGGATATGGTGATTTCACGTGAATGGATAGTCTCGTGAAGAGTAAAATATCCAATAACGGTAAAATCCAAAAAATCAAAATCCAATATATATATATATATATATATATATATATATATATATATATATATATATATGATACAGATGCATTACATTCAATGATATATTGGAGAAACAGTTGAATTGTGCATCGAAATAATTTAAAAGCAATATTTTCTACTATTCCAAACTTTATCACATTGCACATCTTTTCTTTTATATCAACACAAGATCAGCCATGTTTTAACTGCTTTTCCACACGTAGATATTTTGACTTATTTTATTTGTTCGTTCAGTTTACCCTTTCTTCTTTTTTTCACTTCTTTCATTGTGTAAACCTATAGGCCGGTAACTGGCGTGTGACCGACCCACGTGTTACATTATATGACCTGGAAACGGTCTGCGTATAAAGATTTGTCGATTAGACGTCTTTTTATCTAGGTGAAAAGAAAAAAGCAAACTTGAGATGTTGGGTGTAGCTGGCCCCTTCTTCTCTCAGAATAACGTCTTGTTCTTTGAGGGTTGTTACACTATTGGAATCTTCTTCGTATTTAGTCCCGTTTCCTTTGACGTAAAACAGACATTAAATACAGGCACACACAACGCACGACAAAACTGTACTATATAAGATCTCAACTATTTTATTTTACAAAATTTATACAATAATTATTACAATATTACCATACAGATAATAGGGTACCCCTCATTCTCTCATTTACGGAGAGACAAAAATATACGTCTTACCCCATGCTGTCCGGACGAAAAAGAGATCGAGAAAAGGAAGGGAATTGTGGGATTGTATTCTGGTTGCTTATTTCGGTGTATCCCTACACTTACGGCCATATCACCTCATGGCCATGCTGGTGGGGTGGTGGGAACAACCACCACAACCGCGGCACAAAAATATAGTGCCACAATTATCGGATTATTCTATCGAGATAAAATGCGAACGAATATTAAAACGCAAATGGTTCTGGTCGTTTACCCTTTTTCTTTCTCCGATTCGTTTCTATATGCTCTCTCCATCATTTCTTAAAGATGACAAGTTTTAACATGAACGTGTTAACTCAAAGAATTTTCAAACAACATAAATATTTCCAAACCCCAGAACGTAACAAGTTGTGTCTCAAATATTATCCTATTTATTTTAGGATGACAAAGTAAGGGGGATAATTTACCTAAAGTTACTTTTCGAATTTATTTACAAAAACGACAAAGCTTTTTAAAAATTTGCTTTGAAATAGAAATGAAGAAAACATTTTTATTGGTTACTTAAAGAAAAACAATTTCCTCATTCGAAAAACCAACGAAAACAATACTATTACACAATTTCATTGTCTATTGGAATTTAATTTTCTTTTTCAATTAATAAATAAAATGGACGTTTTCGCACAACTAAGGAATATATCGTGCGCCATATATTTGAATCGTAATCGTTATATCAATGGAACAGAGGAAAGGAAAAAATCGACTAATTTTCTTTTAACAAAAGCCTTTATATATGGTATTTCCAACAACACATTTTTTTTCTAAATATTCAAACAGTTAATTTCTCCTTCTCCGGTCGCGTGTGACTTTTCATCTTGGCTGTGATGTCACACACGTTTACGAACACATGCTTCTCTCGTCACGACTCGAACCTCTTCTCCAAATACCCGTGTCCTTTTATCTCTTTTGTAACGTCATTTTGCACCGCCGGCTTGGTCATTTGCATATCTTTATGTAGCTGCTGCTTTCAGTCAAAATTAAAGATTTTAATTGATTTTTTTTTCGCTTGAATGAAAACTGAAGTCCATATCGGAGATTCTTTGTTTTAAAAGTAAATTTTAGCAAATGCGCAGCCGGGAGTTTGAGCAAAAGATCTGAATTTTTGAGATCAAATGTGGTATATATGTGTGTATTTTGATTGTTCAGACAGTTATTTTCATCTTGGTATTATTGATACAACGTTTCAGTCGTTGAAACCTACGACTTTGGTAGAGTGTAAAATCCATGTATTTTTTCAACTAAAGAAAAAGGGTTATCTCTGTATTGTAAGAAATAGGACGAGAGGTCTTCGGGTGTGTCCGTAAATTATGAAAAAAAGGTCAATCCTCAAGAGTCACTAGGGTACCCCTTAAGACTTTCTTATGATTCGATTTTAAGCTGAATCCTTATGCTAATTGTCAATATTACTGAAAAACGTTTTACGAAACCGTGGATAGATATCCCATGTGTGTTTTTTTTTTCTAAAAAACACTGTTGAAAAAACATGGATTGTTCACCCGACGAAGATCGTAAGTTTTAACGACCAAAACATTGTACTAATAGCACTCAAGATGAGAATAATTTTCCGTACAATCAAAACAATACAAACGTTGATAAATGTCAATAGGAATATTGCAGACGTAATTGTTAGTCATCGCATTTATATAAGTAATCTCTCTTACTTTACCACCCTAAAATAAAAAAAATGGATATAGTAGGTGTGTCTTTATATCTTAAAGCACTCTCATATACGTATCATAAATTATTGCCGGTTATTTATTGTCGTTGCATCTGTTATTTGCCGCGCTTTTCTCAGCCACGCCATTGCATATCCGCCATTCCTTTTGTCTGAATGTAAAAAGATAATAAAATAGCGAACAACAATTTCGCGATTCTTGCAACTATAATTTCAGCAAACGTTACCGACATAAGACCATGATTAATAATGACGTTGCGTTTAGCTTTCCAACGCAGAGCTAGAAAAAGAAAGCCATTTTTTTCAACGCAAATATGTTTATCTCTACTTATATATGAAAGGCAATTTATTTGTGTGTGTGTGTGTGTGTACGTGTGTTTGTGTGCGTGTAAGAAAGAAAGAGAGAGAGAGAGAGAGAGAGAGAGAGAGATTTCGCTCTCTATGAACTCCGAAACGGTTGGGTCAATATTTTTTTTTAATTTCACATCTGGGAGTTTTCTTATATAGAAGAACCCGGCGTATAAAATCAACAGTAGGTACTTTGACGAGGCAAATTGCGTTTAAAATGAATATTTTTGTTAAGAGCACAATTGAACCATGATACTTGACTTTTGTATTTTGAACTTTTTTCATGTCATTATATAAAAATTATAAAATCAACAGTAAGTTCTCTACAGGGCAATGTAGACTACAATCTGTTTTGGTCAGCATGTGAAGCTTCCTCTCAGTGCATTGCGGTGGGTCCTCGACTAGAGCAAGGAATTAATCAATTTGATTAAAAAATGGTCGATTTCAACGATTTCAATGACAATAAAAATATTTGAAGTGTGGAATATTCGTTAATCTTCATTCAATCCCGGACAACGTTGGATCTCCCTATATATAAAACATTGATTTGTTTATTCGATATGTGATATTTATGTAAAAAGTCAAGGTCACGGAAAAGGTGAAAGTCACATTTTTGCCAATAATTCCGGCTCTGGTGGAGACTAACTACAGTAGAACCCCGGGATATGGCATTAAAAATTAGTAACAAAATACAGCACAGTATATAATACACTGGCATATAATAAAAAAAACAAAAAACATTATAAATAACACCGTAAGGCGGGGCAAATACCGTAACCAGGCGCCGGAAAAACATCGTATTCCACATCGTAACCTGAAAAAAAAAACGTATACTAGGGTCACCAAATTCCGAGGTTCTACTGTACTAGGCCCAGATTGTAGCCAATGAAGTTCCGTATATTATGCAGTCTTAAATTTGACATAGTAAAGTTCGCCCCAAACGAAATCACTTTGGTTGAGTTTGGTGTTTTTTTTTAGAGCCCAACAAAATTATATCTATTGGTCCCCCGATAAAAGGAGGGGGACCTGTAAATTCACCCTTGTCCATTCGTCCGTTCGTCTGTTTGTTCGTTCGTCCGTTCGGCTATCCGCACTTTTCTAAATAACTACACCTTGGAATTTTTTGAAATTTTGCACAAACATTAAACATGATACTAGGTCCTTGATATGACCTAAAACTATATCCGATGGTGAGGGCCCCAGCTTGCGGGCCTTGGGGAATGTGGAAGCACACTTTAATTGCCATTGCTCCCAGATCCACTCTGACCCGGAGTGGTAGTACCTGTTAGGGTCCCAACTATGGGTTAAATAGAATCCGACTTAAAAAACAAATATACTCCATTAAAAAATCCTTCCTCAAAATAACTAGATTCGGCATTAACTAACCTGAAAAAGGTTGATATGCCGTAAAACAAAAACAACCAACCAACCAACCAAACATTATATTAGTAAAAAAATGTAACAGAACGGATTTTCCGGGAAAACTCCAGTTGTTCCTCCAGAGATGCCTTTCGGGTTAAAATGGCTAAAATTCACACTTTTGTGCTTATTAAAAAAAAAAATGATGCCTTAGATTTTTATAAAACTTTCTGAAAAGTTGTAACGAACTGATTTCTATATAATTTTGTTTGTCTATACTTCGGGATAACTCTTGGATGGCCAATAAAAACACTCCATTTTCGGGACTATTTTACCATACTTGTCCAAAATTTTCTGTGTATGTCCATTTAGCAGTTTTGCATGGTGTTGAACCCAAATTTAAATAGGTTAAGGCCTTTGGGACTTTTGGACTTAATGGGGGAGGGCAAATGATGGACTTAGTCATTTTTTTTGCATGGTGCAGAACTCAAATTTTTATATATATATATTTATATGTTAATGTCTAAAACTGCACCGTTTGTTCATTTTCACCAGGATTTGACGTCCCCTGGGAACTTTTGGGGCTAAATAGGGCAGGGGCAAATGCTGAACTTTGTCATGTTTTTTATGCCTTGTGCACTGTGCACTCACGAGGGACCCTGCATGTTTTACTTGTTTAAAATGTAATCATACTAACATGACTTTTAATAAAAGACAAACATACTCGGCGCATTATTTTCACTAGACAGCTCTACCCTTTTCGGCACTTTATTAAGATATTTGTGAACATATTTATGTATTTACACATTTATGCATATGCAACATATTTGTTGTTGCGTCGCAATCATTTTCGGAGGACACAACTGTATGTTCGTATATTAATTTATTGCTGACTATTATTCTCATCTTTATTTGTTGTTGTTTCACGACGTTTCGCCCAACTATTCCTCTGGCCATCGTCAGGTGGTAACCGCGACGGATAGGAATTTCGAATCTCCAAACTGCATTCTCAGCAATCACTGCCATCCATAGTTGTCGTCGTCTTACCACGTTTTGGCCAAGTAAGCTTCTGGCTCTATCAACTGCGCCACGGGCCCCGAAGAGCGACCATCTCAATAATGAAGTCAAGGTTGGATTTTTTGATCTTATAAATCCACGTTTATTTATTATCTGATCTTCCATGGTCGGGTCCCTACCGAATGGTATATATATTATTTTAATTGGAATTCATTATTGAGATGATCGCCCTTCGGGAACTGTGGTGCAGTTGATAGAGACGTTGAATCTCTGCGATTCCAGATGATCATTGTCTGAAGATAAAGGTTTCAATCCTACCCAAAGCCGGAGCGTCGTGAAACAACAACTAATAAAGATGAGAATAATAGTCCGCACTTTTCTCAATAACTACGCCTTGGAATTTTTTTCAACTCCCACAATACTCCCTTCCTAGTTAGCTGGAAGCTAGAGAAAAGAAAATTGGAGAAAAAGCATGCATGTATATGTTTGCGTGTGTGTCCACTGTATAGAGAACGAGAGCGATTTTTTTTATTTATTAAGTAGAAGGATGTAAAGATAGAGTTGCGACGTTAAAGGATATCAGGAAAAAAGATGTGCAAACTTGTACAACTGTGGAATGGTCACAAGAATGACGTTATGAGTTTGAGTGCAAGTGTTGCGGTCATAGACTGTATTGCGACGGAGTCTATGAAGCGTGCGTAAGGGTCAGCACGATGGGTTGAAGTTGGTTCGCGTTGGTCGCGAATGTGTCGACTACGCGCTTAGGGTCACAAGTGGGTCTGCGAGGAAATTTGTCCGTTCGTAGAGAGCGGTGTCAACGTTGTTCAGGTACTCGGGCGTACTCAGTGGGTCGGTACGGTCTTAACGTCCAGGATGAGTGTATCAGTGTGCATGATGCAGCTTACTCATGTTAGCTGGAGAACTTCGGTGAGGTGAGGTGAATTGTTGTGAAATCCATGAGTGTACACTGTTTGGTGAACATCTTTGTGTTGGTTGTCGCGTTTGTTGCTAAAAAAGGTTGATATCCTGTGAGGTGTTGCTGGAAAGGGTTGATATGCCGCGGAGAGGCTTGTTGTCGCCTTTTCTTTTCCATAATTGTGGAAAACTGGAGTTGAAATAGCGTGAGAGTTGCTATTTGAGTTTTGCAGCGGGCTTGTTGCCACACGTTCTCCATGATGAAATCGAAAGCTGAAATATTTTTTTATATTCGCACATGGCAAAAAAAAATATTTCGGTAAAGTGAAGAAGGTTTAAAGTTTTAATACGTAGCTAAAACGCGTGTGTGACGGAATGTTTTGAGACTTCGTCGTCCACAGCAAAATCCATATATAAAACGCGTGCGTGATGGTATGTTTGTTAGACTTCCTCATCCACAGCAAAATTCATACATAATTTCTGGCGTTGAAAATACGTGGAAAACACGTTGAAATTGCTATTGAAGTTGTTAGGAACCTCGTTCAAATAAGGAAGTAATTTTCGTTCGTTGTAGCAGTGGATGCATGTCGCTGGAATTACATCTGTGCTATAGTGTGACGTTCGTTCGTTGCAGGTGCTCGTTACATGTGCGTAATCATGTCTCTTCGTGCGAAGTGTTTCTCGGCTGAGGTAAACAAGAACTGGTCCTCGGAAAATAGTTTTGTTGAACAAACTGATCATTAAGAATGAAGGCAACAGAAAAAATTTGACCTTTTAGGTTCTCGAGATCATATTTTGCTTCGATTATGACGGAGAATAGAATAAAAAAGTTTGAGTTAAATGACGCGAAAAGAACGTCTAAGAATATTTCAGGGAGCGCGTTATATTCAGGACGTCATTAAAATTATTTTCTCGATTATATTATAACGGAGATGTGCATCGTTTGCGAGAAAAATCGAAATGTTCGTGAAAATAGTAGTCCGTTGGTATCGTCGAAATTTTAACAGACATTGTTGTTCAAAAATACGGTTGGTCATAAAAATGTGAAGAGAATAAAATGTCTACTTTTTATATGTGCGTGAATATAGATAAAACTTATTGTTCTCTTTTTTTTATTATTATTATTATTTAGGCTGCGACGAAAAAAAATTTTTTTTCGAGGTGATTTGTTTACATTTATCTGTCCACAAGTAGTAAGAAAAAAGATGGCGGACGATAGATAATTGACGCACGTGTGTTTAGACATAACATCGAAAATGCAATGATATATCACGTTGGCGGTCTACCAGACTTTTGGAGACAGGACGGTCTGCAGTGTGATAGATGACCCCGTCCCCATGTGAGTAATGGTGGATGTTTTGAAAAGACGAAAGGTCGCATAATGAAGACGAAAATATACCGTTATATATCAATGAAACAAATGCAATTTATTTGCATAAATATACAGGAAAGAGTGATGGAAAGAATAAGAGTTCAGTGAAAGATGAGTAACGTTACTTGCGGTTGACTGGCTAGTCAGGAACGCGGTGGTGGCTCATGGCTCCACCGGAGCGGTGTTTGTCACATCTTGACTGGTCGAGCGTTCAGCGGAAAAGAGGGTGAAATATGAGAAACAGGAAGTGACGTAGCTAGGTCGCTCTTCTGAGTTAAAGGGCGACAATCGAGTAAGGCTGAGAATTTTCAACTCCCACATATATATTATTAAATTCGGGGCTCGTGGCGCAGTGGATAGATGTTGAATCTCCACAGTTCCAGGGGAGCATTGTCTGAAGATAGCGGTTTCAGTCCTACACAAAGCCGACCAGAGGCTTACCTCGCCAAAACATGTACCAAAATACACCATATATATATATATATATATATATATATATATATATATATATATATATATATATATATATATATATATATTGATGATAATGATGATGAAAGGTAAGAGTAAATAATGTTTATTTCGTGTTGAGATGAGTTGAAATGTTTTTGTCCAATCCAGCTTTCTAGACTAAATTAAACAAAAACAAAAGCAAACAAAAATCATAGTCCGTTAAAAGGTCAACGCAATAAAATGGCTTCTTTCCGAGTGCAGCATTAATTTATAACGGTAAATTATAAATGCATTAAGTTGAGCAAGGAACCACGAAAATGTCAGAAAGTAGAGACAGGAAGCCGAAGAAAAAAGTCGAAAAAAAAAAAGAGGTAAAACTTCTGTGCAATGCAGTTTGTTTATTTTTTCAGTCAGGAATTCATTTAAGACTAATTTAATTATCAAGATGAAATGCTTACTACCGCCATGTTTTACTTCCGGGGCTAACGAGCAATGGCGATATAGAGTAAAAGAAATTCTGCCTCTCGCTTGCTAAATTGAGCTTCTCTGCTAGTTCTTGTATGTATGTAGAATGTTTCTGTGCATGTGTAGTGTGTACGTGTGTGTCGTTTATACAGACATTGGGTTATACATGCCGTTTAAGAGAAGAAACAACTGTAGATAACGATGCTAGACACTTGCTGAAGACTTAACATTTGACCTTTCTTTGAAATAGAAAAAAAAGGAAAAAACGACAGATAGACAAAATGAGAAAACGCCCTTAAAATACATGCAACAAACTTTGCGAACAGGACACAAGCGATGACATTTACATTAAATATGTTTTGTCGCGTAAAAACAAAGTTGCACTTAAAATTGTATAAGCATAAACACAAAAAAAATGTATTATTATACATTATTTTGCATATGTTCTACCCTTTTAAACTCTTTTTCGCCCCAATCAAGGTATGTTTCCACTTGAAACGTAAGGGGCTACTATTCGGGGGGGGGTTGAACAGTGAGATGTCTGTACACATTTAATTTAAACTTTTGCAGGTTAGTAAAATCATGGAAGCAGGAAACAGGGAGGAAATTCCAAAGTTTAGCAGTCCGAGGAAAGAAACTATTAGAGCATAATGGCATCTCAAATCTCAACGTTGGAACAGTGATATATTGCTGCTTATCGGGTTAGTCAGGGGTGTGTAAATCGAGAGGTCTAAACATTTGAAATTTTACATAAAGGGTATTCAGAAATAGGGCAAGCTTTTTAATCATTATCGGTTAGTTGGCGGTATGTAGGTCAAGAGGGTACAAGGGTTATGCGTAAATCAGAACACGTTCCATTAAAATACTTGTAAAACAGGCAGAGAAATGCAACATTGTAGCGATGGGATAGAGGTTAATTTGAAATTCATTTTTGGACCCTGCCTAAAAGGGAGAGACTAATGGCAGATGCACAATCTCAGATGTGGCAACAATACCCCAATTCATGGATGAATTATATAGGATTTTCTCTGGCGTGAGTAATTTTCTAGCATGGTAGAGAGAGCCCACCTTCTTTGCGGCAGCCTTGGCAATGTCCTCAATGTATTTGTTTAAATTCATATTACCTGTGAATACTAAGCCGAGAACTTTGAAAGATAGGCCCTTAGGTAGGGTTTTATTTGTCATGGTGATTCTTGGTTGCAAGGTTATTTGTAATTGTCAAAGGAAGAAATGTAATTTTAGTAGCACTAAATGTTACCAACCATTAACGATGATCTTCCATTACTGAAACTCGTTTTCTGGTGTAAACCTATAGGCCGGTCTCTGGCGTGTGACCGACCCACGTGTTACAGTAAATGTCCTGGAACGGTCCCACGCCGCGAAAATTGGCCAATCAATAGGTGCTGAGTATGAAGATCTGATGGTTAGACATCTTTTTATCTAGGTGAAGATGAAAGGCACACCTGGGATGTTGGGTGTGGCCGCTCCTTCACTCAGGACTATGTCTTCGCTCTGGTGACAATCTGGCTGGACTCTTCTTCGTCTTCAGGTCCGTTTCATTAGGTTAGGCAGACATTTAAGGCAGACACAAAAACGACGCAGGACACAATGGTAATATATGAGAAATATAGTCGTGCTGGTCCAAAAAATAGAACATCATCTGTGAGATGTAACTGGTGCTAAAACATCCTATCATTGAAATAGTTGTTTTACGACAGAATCTTTTTTCATATCAATTGCACTGTCAGTTTTTGAATATTTCGTGTTTCAAAATAATATAACAAGGCAAGTAAGTAAACAAAATGGTTGTTTTACGACAGATCTTTTTTCATATCAATTGCAATGTCATTTTTTGAATATTTCGTGTTTTAAAATAATATAACAAGGCAGGTAAGTAAACAAAATAGTTGTTTTACGACAGAATCTTTTCTCATATCAATTGCAATGTCAGTTTTTGAATATTTCGTGTTTTAAAATAATATAACAAGGCAGGTAAGTAAACAAAATAGTTGTTTTACGACAGAATCTTTTTTCATATCAATTGCAATGTCAGTTTTTGAATATTTCGTGTTTTAAAATAATATAACAAGGCAGGTAAGTAAACAAAATAGTTGTTTTACGACATAATTTTTTTTCATATCAATTGCAATGTCAGTTTTTGAATATTTCGTGTTTTAAAATAATATAACAAGGCAGGTAAGTAAACAAAATAGTTGTTTTACGACAGAATCTTTTCTCATATCAATTGCAATGTCAGTTTTTGAATATTTCGTGTTTTAAAATAATATAACAAGGCAGGTAAGTAAACAAAATAGTTGTTTTACGACAGAATCTTTTTTCATATCAATTGCAATGTCAGTTTTTGAATATTTCGTGTTTTAAAATAATATAACAAGGCAGGTAAGTAAACAAAATAGTTGTTTTACGACATAATTTTTTTTCATATCAATTGCAATGTCAGTTTTTGAATATTTCGTGTTTCAAAATAATATAACGAGGCAGGTAAGTAAACAAAATAGTTGTTTTACGACAGAATCTTTTCTCATATCAATTGCAATGTCAGTTTTTGAATATTTCGTGTTTTAAAATAATATAACAAGGCAGGTAAGTAAACAAAATAGTTGTTTTACGACAGAATCTTTTCTCATATCAATTGCAATGTCAGTTTTTGAATATTTCGTGTTTTAAAATAATATAACAAGGCAGGTAAGTAAACAAAATAGTTGTTTTACGACAGAATCTTTTCTCATATCAATTGCAATGTCAGTTTTTGAATATTTCGTGTTTTAAAATAATATAACAAGGCAGGTAAGTAAACAAAATAGTTGTTTTACGACAGAATCTTTTTTCATATCAATTGCAATGTCAGTTTTTGAATATTTCGTGTTTTAAAATAATATAACAAGGCAGGTAAGTAAACAAAATAGTTGTTTTACGACATAATTTTTTTTCATATCAATTGCAATGTCAGTTTTTGAATATTTCGTGTTTCAAAATAATATAACAAGGCAGGTAAGTAAACAAAATAGTTGTTTTACGACAGAATCTTTTCTCATATCAATTGCAATGTCAGTTTTTGAATATTTCGTGTTTTAAAATAATATAACAAGGCAGGTAAGTAAACAAAATAGTTGTTTTACGACAGAATCTTTTCTCATATCAATTGCAATGTCAGTTTTTGAATATTTCGTGTTTTAAAATAATATAACAAGGCAGGTAAGTAAACAAAATGGTTGTTTTACGACAGAATCTTTTCTCATATCAATTGCAATGTCAGTTTTTGAATATTTCGTGTTTTAAAATAATATAACAAGGCAGGTAAGTAAACAAAATAGTTGTTTTACGACAGACTCTTTTTTCATATCAATTGCAATGTCAGTTTTTGAATATTTCGTGTTTTAAAATAATATAACAAGGCAGGTAAGTAAACAAAATAGTTGTTTTACAACAGAATCTTTTCTCATATCAATTGCAATGTCAGTTTTTGAATATTTCGTGTTTTAAAATAATATAACAAGGCAGGTAAGTAAACAAAATAGTTGTTTTACAACAGAATCTTTTCTCATATCAATTGCAATGTCAGTTTTTGAATATTTCGTGTTTTAAAATAATATAACAAGGCAGGTAAGTAAACAAAATAGTTGTTTTACGACAGAATCTTTTCTCATATCAATTGCAATGTCAGTTTTTGAATATTTCGTGTTTTAAAATAATATAACAAGGCAGGTAAGTAAACAAAATAGTTGTTTTACGACAGAATCTTTTCTCATATCAATTGCAATGTCAGTTTTTGAATATTTCGTGTTTTAAAATAATATAACAAGGCAGGTAAGTAAACAAAATAGTTGTTTTACGACAGAATCTTTTTTCATATCAATTGCAATGTCAGTTTTTGAATATTTCGTGTTTTAAAATAATATAACAAGGCAGGTAAGTAAACAAAATAGTTGTTTTACGACATAATTTTTTTTCATATCAATTGCAATGTCAGTTTTTGAATATTTCGTGTTTCAAAATAATATAACAAGGCAGGTAAGTAAACAAAATAGTTGTTTTACGACAGAATCTTTTCTCATATCAATTGCAATGTCAGTTTTTGAATATTTCGTGTTTTAAAATAATATAACAAGGCAGGTAAGTAAACAAAATAGTTGTTTTACGACAGAATCTTTTCTCATATCAATTGCAATGTCAGTTTTTGAATATTTCGTGTTTTAAAATAATATAACAAGGCAGGTAAGTAAACAAAATGGTTGTTTTACGACAGAATCTTTTCTCATATCAATTGCAATGTCAGTTTTTGAATATTTCGTGTTTTAAAATAATATAACAAGGCAGGTAAGTAAACAAAATAGTTGTTTTACGACAGACTCTTTTTTCATATCAATTGCAATGTCAGTTTTTGAATATTTCGTGTTTTAAAATAATATAACAAGGCAGGTAAGTAAACAAAATAGTTGTTTTACAACAGAATCTTTTCTCATATCAATTGCAATGTCAGTTTTTGAATATTTCGTGTTTTAAAATAATATAACAAGGCAGGTAAGTAAACAAAATAGTTGTTTTACAACAGAATCTTTTCTCATATCAATTGCAATGTCAGTTTTTGAATATTTCGTGTTTCAAAATAATATAACAAGGCAGGTAAGTAAACAAAATAGTTGTTTTACGACAGAATCTTTTCTCATATCAATTGCAATGTCAGTTTTTGAATATTTCGTGTTTTAAAATAATATAACAAGGCAGGTAAGTAAACAAAATAGTTGTTTTACGACAGAATCTTTTTTCATATCAATTGCAATGTCAGTTTTTGAATATTTCGTGTTTTAAAATAATATAACAAGGCAGGTAAGTAAACAAAATAGTTGTTTTACGACAGACTCTTTTTTCATATCAATTGCAATGTCAGTTTTTGAATATTTCGTGTTTTAAAATAATATAACAAGGCAGGTAAGTAAACAAAATAGTTGTTTTACAACAGAATCTTTTCTCATATCAATTGCAATGTCAGTTTTTGAATATTTCGTGTTTTAAAATAATATAACAAGGCAGGTAAGTAAACAAAATGGTTGTTTTACGACAGAATCTTTTCTCATATCAATTGCAATGTCAGTTTTTGAATATTTCGTGTTTTAAAATAATATAACAAGGCAGGTAAGTAAACAAAATAGTTGTTTTACGACAGACTCTTTTTTCATATCAATTGCAATGTCAGTTTTTGAATATTTCGTGTTTTAAAATAATATAACAAGGCAGGTAAGTAAACAAAATAGTTGTTTTACAACAGAATCTTTTCTCATATCAATTGCAATGTCAGTTTTTGAATATTTCGTGTTTTAAAATAATATAACAAGGCAGGTAAGTAAACAAAATAGTTGTTTTACGACAGAATCTTTTCTCATATCAATTGCAATGTAAGTTTTTGAATATTTCGTGTTTTAAAATAATATAACAAGGCAGGTAAGTAAACAAAATAGTTGTTTTACGACAGAATCTTTTTTCATATCAATTGCAATGTCAGTTTTTGAATATTTCGTGTTTTAAAATAATATAACAAGGCAGGTAAGTAAACAAAATAGTTGTTTTACGACATAATTTTTTTTCATATCAATTGCAATGTCAGTTTTTGAATATTTCGTGTTTTAAAATAATATAACAAGGCAGGTAAGTAAACAAAATAGTTGTTTTACGACAGAATCTTTTCTCATATCAATTGCAATGTCAGTTTTTGAATATTTCGTGTTTCAAAATAATATAACAAGGCAGGTAAGTAAACAAAATAGTTGTTTTACGACAGACTCTTTTTTCATATCAATTGCAATGTCAGTTTTTGAATATTTCGTGTTTTAAAATAATATAACAAGGCAGGTAAGTAAACAAAATAGTTGTTTTACGACAGAATCTTTTCTCATATCAATTGCAATGTCAGTTTTTGAATATTTCGTGTTTTAAAATAATATAACAAGGCAGGTAAGTAAACAAAATAGTTGTTTTACGACAGAATCTTTTTTCATATCAATTGCAATGTCAGTTTTTGAATATTTCGTGTTTTAAAATAATATAACAAGGCAGGTAAGTAAACAAAATAGTTGTTTTACGACATAATTTTTTTTCATATCAATTGCAATGTCAGTTTTTGAATATTTCGTGTTTTAAAATAATATAACAAGGCAGGTAAGTAAACAAAATAGTTGTTTTACGACAGAATCTTTTCTCATATCAATTGCAATGTCAGTTTTTGAATATTTCGTGTTTTAAAATAATATAACAAGGCAGGTAAGTAAACAAAATAGTTGTTTTACGACAGACTCTTTTTTCATATCAATTGCAATGTCAGTTTTTGAATATGTCGTGTTTTAAAATAATATAACAAGGCAGGTAAGTAAACAAAATAGTTGTTTTACGACATAATTTTTTTTCATATCAATTGCAATGTCAGTTTTTGAATATTTCGTGTTTTAAAATAATATAACAAGGCAGGTAAGTAAACAAAATAGTTGTTTTACGACAAAATCTTTTTTCATATCAATTGCAATGTCAGTTTTTGAATATTTCGTGTTTTAAAATAATATAACAAGGCAGGTAAGTAAACAAAATAGTTGTTTTACGACAAAATCTTTTTTCATATCAATTGCAATGTCAGTTTTTGAATATTTCGTGTTTCAAAATAATATAACAAGGCAGGTAAGTAAACAAAATAGTTGTTTTACGACAAAATCTTTTTTCATATCAATTGCAATGTCAGTTTTTGAATATTTCGTGTTTCAAAATAATATAACAAGGCAGGTAAGTAAACAAAATAGTTGTTTTACGACAAAATCTTTTTTCATATCAATTGCAATGTCAGTTTTTGAATATTTCGTGTTTTAAAATAATATAACAAGGCAGGTAAGTAAACAAAATGGTTGTTTTACGACAGACTCTTTTTTCATATCAATTGCAATGTCAGTTTTTGAATATTTCGTGTTTCAAAATAATATAACAAGGCAGGTAAGTAAACAAAATGGTTGTTTTACGACAAAATCTTTTTTCATATCAATTGCAATGTCAGTTTTTGAATATTTCGTGTTTTAAAATAATATAACAAGGCAGGTAAGTAAACAAAATAGTTGTTTTACGACAGACTCTTTTTTCATATCAATTGCAATGTCAGTTTTTGAATATTTCGTGTTTTAAAATAATATAACAAGGCAGGTAAGTAAACAAAATGGTTGTTTTACGACAGAATCTTTTCTCATATCAATTGCAATGTCAGTTTTTGAATATTTCGTGTTTTAAAATAATATAACAAGGCAGGTAAGTAAACAAAATAGTTGTTTTACGACATAATTTTTTTTCATATCAATTGCAATGTCAGTTTTTGAATATTTCGTGTTTTAAAATAATATAACAAGGCAGGTAAGTAAACAAAATAGTTGTTTTACGACAGAATCTTTTCTCATATCAATTGCAATGTCAGTTTTTGAATATTTCGTGTTTCAAAATAATATAACAAGGCAGGTAAGTAAACAAAATAGTTGTTTTACGACAGACTCTTTTTTCATATCAATTGCAATGTCAGTTTTTGAATATTTCGTGTTTTAAAATAATATAACAAGGCAGGTAAGTAAACAAAATAGTTGTTTTACGACAGAATCTTTTCTCATATCAATTGCAATGTCAGTTTTTGAATATTTCGTGTTTTAAAATAATATAACAAGGCAGGTAAGTAAACAAAATAGTTGTTTTACGACAGAATCTTTTTTCATATCAATTGCAATGTCAGTTTTTGAATATTTCGTGTTTTAAAATAATATAACAAGGCAGGTAAGTAAACAAAATAGTTGTTTTACGACATAATTTTTTTTCATATCAATTGCAATGTCAGTTTTTGAATATTTCGTGTTTTAAAATAATATAACAAGGCAGGTAAGTAAACAAAATAGTTGTTTTACGACAGAATCTTTTCTCATATCAATTGCAATGTCAGTTTTTGAATATTTCGTGTTTTAAAATAATATAACAAGGCAGGTAAGTAAACAAAATAGTTGTTTTACGACAGACTCTTTTTTCATATCAATTGCAATGTCAGTTTTTGAATATGTCGTGTTTTAAAATAATATAACAAGGCAGGTAAGTAAACAAAATAGTTGTTTTACGACATAATTTTTTTTCATATCAATTGCAATGTCAGTTTTTGAATATTTCGTGTTTTAAAATAATATAACAAGGCAGGTAAGTAAACAAAATAGTTGTTTTACGACAAAATCTTTTTTCATATCAATTGCAATGTCAGTTTTTGAATATTTCGTGTTTTAAAATAATATAACAAGGCAGGTAAGTAAACAAAATAGTTGTTTTACGACAAAATCTTTTTTCATATCAATTGCAATGTCAGTTTTTGAATATTTCGTGTTTCAAAATAATATAACAAGGCAGGTAAGTAAACAAAATAGTTGTTTTACGACAAAATCTTTTTTCATATCAATTGCAATGTCAGTTTTTGAATATTTCCTGTTTCAAAATAATATAACAAGGCAGGTAAGTAAACAAAATAGTTGTTTTACGACAAAATCTTTTTTCATATCAATTGCAATGTCAGTTTTTGAATATTTCGTGTTTTAAAATAATATAACAAGGCAGGTAAGTAAACAAAATGGTTGTTTTACGACAGACTCTTTTTTCATATCAATTGCAATGTCAGTTTTTGAATATTTCGTGTTTCAAAATAATATAACAAGGCAGGTAAGTAAACAAAATGGTTGTTTTACGACAAAATCTTTTTTCATATCAATTGCAATGTCAGTTTTTGAATATTTCGTGTTTTAAAATAATATAACAAGGCAGGTAAGTAAACAAAATAGTTGTTTTACGACAGACTCTTTTTTCATATCAATTGCAATGTCAGTTTTTGAATATTTCGTGTTTTAAAATAATATAACAAGGCAGGTAAGTAAACAAAATGGTTGTTTTACGACAGAATCTTTTCTCATATCAATTGCAATGTCAGTTTTTGAATATTTCGTGTTTTAAAATAATATAACAAGGCAGGTAAGTAAACAAAATAGTTGTTTTACGACAAAATCTTTTTTCATATCAATTGCAATGTCAGTTTTTGAATATTTCGTGTTTTAAAATAATATAACAAGGCAGGTAAGTAAACAAAATGGTTGTTTTACGACAGAATCTTTTCTCATATCAATTGCAATGTCAGTTTTTGAATATTTCGTGTTTTAAAATAATATAACAAGGCAGGTAAGTAAACAAAATGTTTGTTTTACGACAGAATCTTTTCTCATATCAATTGCAATGTCAGTTTTTGAATATTTCGTGTTTTAAAATAATATAACAAGGCAGGTAAGTAAACAAAATGGTTGTTTTACGACAGAATCTTTTCTCATATCAATTGCAATGTCAGTTTTTGAATATTTCGTGTTTCAAAATAATATAACAAGGCAGGTAAGTAAACAAAATGGTTGTTTTACGACAGAATCTTTTCTCATATCAATTGCAATGTCAGTTTTTGAATATTTCGTGTTTTAAAATAATATAACAAGGCAGGTAAGTAAACAAAATGGTTGTTTTACGACAGAATCTTTTCTCATATCAATTGCAATGTCAGTTTTTGAATATTTCGTGTTTCAAAATAATATAACAAGGCAGGTAAGTAAACAAAATGGTTGTTTTACGACAAAATCTTTTTTCATATCAATTGCAATGTCAGTTTTTGAATATTTCGTGTTTTAAAATAATATAACAAGGCAGGTAAGTAAACAAAATAGTTGTTTTACGACAGAATCTTTTCTCATATCAATTGCAATGTCAGTTTTTGAATATTTCGTGTTTTAAAATAATATAACAAGGCAGGTAAGTAAACAAAATAGTTGTTTTACGACAAAATCTTTTTTCATATCAATTGCAATGTCAGTTTTTGAATATTTCGTGTTTTAAAATAATATAACAAGGCAGGTAAGTAAACAAAATGGTTGTTTTACGACAGAATCTTTTCTCATATCAATTGCAATGTCAGTTTTTGAATATTTCGTGTTTTAAAATAATATAACAAGGCAGGTAAGTAAACAAAATGGTTGTTTTACGACAGACTCTTTTTTCATATCAATTGCAATGTCAGTTTTTGAATATTTCGTGTTTCAAAATAATATAACAAGGCAGGTAAGTAAACAAAATGGTTGTTTTACGACAGAATCTTTTCTCATATCAATTGCAATGTCAGTTTTTGAATATTTCGTGTTTCAAAATAATATAACAAGGCAGGTAAGTAAACAAAATGGTTGTTTTACGACAGAATCTTTTCTCATATCAATTGCAATGTCAGTTTTTGAATATTTCGTGTTTTAAAATAATATAACAAGGCAGGTAAGTAAACAAAATGGTTGTTTTACGACAGAATCTTTTCTCATATCAATTGCAATGTCAGTTTTTGAATATTTCGTGTTTTAAAATAATATAACAAGGCAGGTAAGTAAACAAAATAGTTGTTTTACGACAGAATCTTTTTTCATATCAATTGCAATGTCAGTTTTTGAATATTTCGTGTTTTAAAATAATATAACAAGGCAGGTAAGTAAACAAAATAGTTGTTTTACGACAGAATCTTTTTTCATATCAATTGCAATGTCAGTTTTTGAATATTTCGTGTTTCAAAATAATATAACAAGGCAGGTAAGTAAACAAAATAGTTGTTTTACGACAGAATCTTTTTTCATATCAATTGCAATGTCAGTTTTTGAATATTTCGTGTTTCAAAATAATATAACAAGGCAGGTAAGTAAACAAAATAGTTGTTTTACGACAGAATCTTTTTTCATATCAATTGCAATGTCAGTTTTTGAATATTTCGTGTTTTAAAATAATATAACAAGGCAGGTAAGTAAACAAAATAGTTGTTTTACGACAGAATCTTTTTTCATATCAATTGCACTGTCAGTTTTTGAATATTTCGTGTTTTAAAATAATATAACAAGGCAGGTAAGTAAACAAAATAGTTGTTTTACGACAGAATCTTTTTTCATATCAATTGCACTGTCAGTTTTTGAATATTTCCTGTTTCAAAATAATATAACAAGGCAGGTAAGTAAACAAAATAGTTGTTTTACGACAGAATCTTTTTTCATATCAATTGCACTGTCAGTTTTTGAATATTTCGTGTTTTAAAATAATATAACAAGGCAGGTAAGTAAACAAAATAGTTGTTTTACGACAGAATCTTTTTTCATATCCATTGCACTGTCAGTTTTTTAATATTTCGTGTTTTAAAATAATATAACAATGCAGGTAAGTAAACAAAATAGTTGTTTTACGACAGAATCTTTTTTCATATCAATTGCAATGTCAGTTTTTGAATATTTCGTGTTTTAAAATAATATAACAAGGCAGGTAAGTAAACAAAATAGTTGTTTTACGACAGAATCTTTTTTCATATCAATTGCAATGTCAGTTTTTGAATATTTCGTGTTTTAAAATAATATAACAAGGCAGGTAAGTAAACAAAATAGTTGTTTTATTAAAACAAATACAAATAAAATTAATCAATATTTAGTAGCAGTACCTTTTATCTTGATAGCATCAATTCGCCGAGACATGGAATCAAAACGTTTCTCGCAATCCTGTGTAGACACTGAATCCCATGGGTTCTGGATTGCAATCTTCATGCGGAGCTTCCTCTTTATCTGGTCCCACAAGGCTTCAATAACGTTCAAATCTGGCGAATTCGCCGGCCATTCAAGAACAGGGATCGATCGTTCTCGGATCCAGGAAGACGTGGTGTTGGCAGAGTGCGCCGGTGCCAACTCATGTTAAAAAATGATGTTTGTAGCCTCCCAGTCAAACTGGTTATCCAACACTGGCAGTAAATTAGCTTCCACACTTTTGCGTTTACAGTTCCTTTGATGAAGCATAAATTACCAACACCTTTAGCACTCATACAGCCCAAAACCATTCACAGAATTTGTCTGTCTGTGTGTGTCTGTATGTGTACATATCTTTACCTAACTAATCTGTAAATTTTCACTCTACCAATTCGTTATTTGACATAAGGCGTATTGAGATCGAGGAAAATCTTTTTTATCGATTTTCGGCCAGAAATTTGTCTGCCAAGGGGTCAAAGGTCTTGCGAGAAGTACTGAGAAAGATGCTGATAGCCCATAGTCATTTGTTATGATCCGCCTATCAGCATAAACTCGGCAATAACAACAGCCAGATACAAAACTTTACAACAGAAATGGTAATAGTAGTAATAGTAGCATTATTATTATTATTATTATTATTATTATTATTATTATTATTAGTATTATTATTATCATTATTATTATTATTATTATTATTAATATTATTATTATTATCATTATTATTATTAATAATAATAATAATAATAATAATAATAATAATAATATTAACGCGTTTTCAAAATTTAATACATATCATAATTACTGATAAGAAACCAGTTTGATCCAGATGTTCACTTTTTACGCAGTTCGATTTGATAACAAATTAATAGGGCGTTAACCACTAAGAGGAGACAACCTTTGACCTCGTTATTTCAATACGCGATGCTTCCTATCGTGTTAGTGCAGATGTTCGATAACCTGTTGACACCATCTTTTGCGCATAAGATTCAATGAGATTACAAATTTCAGAAATACAACGTCAAATTTTGAAGCTTAACAACACACGAGAAATAATTTCAATAGTATTTTGATAACAATGTAGAGATGCTAAGCAGAATTAAAAAAAAAACTTCGATGGAATATATTTCCATTTTTCTAAATATATTTGCAGAATATTTTAAAACCGGATAAAAATATGAACGATTTACAAAAGAAAGATTAAATGTTTATTCAGAATCACAATTATGTTAAAAACTTAAGGGAACCGGTTAAATATATTTAATAGTAACCTGGGTGACCGGCGTTGCCCGGGTGTTTGGAGGTGTGTGTTGAGCAAAAAATAAAAATAAAAATAAATAAAAAAAAGTGGTAATAGGCAGGCAGGCTCGAACCCGTGACGTGAAGGCGGAAAAGAAAGTGAAAGAAAATCTGATGTCTTACCGCTACTCCATGACGCGACCGGAAGTTCGAGAAGTAAAAATTAGGCAAATTTAATCCAACCGATACGATGACTTGCAAAAATAGCTAACAAAAAATCGACCCCTCCTTGTAGAAAACTGCCCAGTTGAGAGTGAAGGAATTAATGTTTTGGGCCAATCGATATTTCGATATTTGTTGTTCGACACGTCGAGCTTAAAAATGATACCGATCCCGTGAAAATCCGTCGCCTCTGTCGAAAGTTTTAGACATACATACATACATACATACATGATGATTGATGATGATGATTGCAACGTCTTGTCAGACGAGTGTCACTCCCTCAGGTACTGAAAGTCCATGAGCCGAAAATGACTTTAGTCCTGCCGACAAAATTCACACGCACAAGCAGACATGACACTGAAAACGGTCACTGGTATGCACGCATGCATACATATATACACATGCATACACATACACACATACAAATAACCCACATATATGCATACATACATACACATTACATATATGCATACATAGACATACTTATACTCATACATACATAAACATACACAAGACGGTCATTGGCATATATATATATATATATATATATATATATATATATATATAAACTCAAATATACATATCTACACATACACATACATATCTGTAAACATACACACATATATACATACACCATGAATAATACACATACATACGTATACAGACACACATGCATACATACCGATATACATACATACATGCATACATACATACACATATACAAATACATACACATACATATACCCATACTATTTATGACATACATACATACATACATACATACATACATAAATACATTTAAAGAGACAGGTGAGATTTATATCATAGATATCATACGCCACGTACAGGCCACTTGTTTCGAAACTTAGACATAAAATGAAATAGGCATTAACGTGGAAGGCTGACATTAAATCCATTGCCAAATTCGCCGGAATAATGGTTGCATCATTCTACCGCTCCAGAAGATATTTCACCTTCGACACAATCCACTACCTGTATAAGAGTTAAATATCTCATAAAATGATGTGTAACGTTACACACGTTTACATGTAGATATCCGGGACCCACATGATGTAGATTCAGTCGCAAAGGAGACAAAGAATAGGAAAGAGGAAAAAACTTCAACTCCTGTTTCAGGTTTTAAACAAGAGGCCTATATTCCTCATTCACCCGCCACGCGTGACTTCTCGTTATGGCTTTAACGTCACCAAAATTTCTAACGTGATTTTCTTCCTTCTCTCTGACCTCTGTTTTCTCGAACGTCATTTCCAGCGTGCTCTCGAACGTGCATACGTTTTTTTATAGTCTTTTTCGTTTTCCTTACGATGACGTGATTTTGCATTCAATATTCATTTGCATACCTGCGCCCACGCTTTGTTATTGGAGTACTGCTGCCACATGTGGGAAGAAGTTGCTTAGAGTAGCTTTTTCTGTCTTGTTAAAGCTTATAACCGGTTTCGAAATCTAGTGGGAGAATATCCTCTTCTCCTTGCTACATCTTTCACATAGAAGAGATGCAGCGCGTCTATCTCTATTCTACCGCTATTTTTATTGCAGCTTCTCAATGAAGCTTCAATCTTTGTCCTTCCCCCTTGTAAAACATTTACGTACGTATACACACACACACACACACACACACACACACACACACACACACACACACACACACACACACACACACACACTTGCTTAGCTATAACGATATCCAACAGTTTCCATTTCTATCTGTACTTAAAACTGAACGAAAATTCCCTGAGTAAAGTTTCTCTCCTAGAGCTGTCTGTCTGTAGAAAACAATACCACTGGGCTACTTCCCAACTGACTACAATATGGTTGCTTTCAAGTCTCACACCTACACAATAGAGATCCCTAGATGTAAGAAAGCCTTCCACTCTAATAGTTTCTTCCCCAGAACTGCTAGACTCGTGAACCCCCTTCCAGGTTGATGTTTTTCCAATTGTACTGACATGCAGAAGTTCAAGTGTAACGTGAATAGACATCTTGTTGCTTGACTCCCTACATAGTATCGCTGTCAACTACTGTCCCCGATACTAGGCCCCTACATCAAAGTGGCGCTGTGCCTTGTTTGAGGTAAAAATGGATTAATAAAAATTAAAGTACCACATAAGCAACTTCTTGTTGAGCCATCCTAGTAAATAATAAATTTATACTCATTTGCTATCATTACCGATTAGCCCGGTGTTCTCTGATTAACCCTAATCTTCGA